>NC_045740.1:4703755-4722570 GCF_008692095.1 Etheostoma spectabile
AGAGAGAGAGAGAGAGAGAGAGAGAGTCAGACACCTGACTTTACATTATGCTAGTGATCAACTGAGAGTAAACATGGGCCTATATGAATATTCATTTTCCTACAGCGCACAATAAAATGCTAGTTAGCAAGATCTCAACAGGAAATTAGCAATTGATTGTTTACACATTTTGGGGTGAATTCAAAGATAATTAGATTGTTGTAATCAACTCACCATTGCACGCTCATCTAATGTTATTGCCTTCCTATAAGCACAGGAGCCTATGGGAGTAGTCTGAGCTGTTTGACTGAAGTGAGCTGCAGTGTTATCAGGAATCAGAGAAGCTGCCAGTTCTAACATAACATCCGCTGCATCAGAACAGCAGTTGGGGGGTATGACATGCTGTCATGATCAGTATATGGTGTGGGCGTACTTGTTTTTGAGAGTTAGAGAGATGATAATGGGTCATGGATTGGTTCACCAGCTACTGACTGACTGTACTGCAGATCCTTACCGAGAAGCATTGAGAGTCTGTAATTAAGCTGTAACTGTGAAGTGAGAAGGGCTTATGTTATGAGTTTACTGTGGTGGCTGATTGCCCATGTGCACGCTTTTGGTGACATGCAATTACTGTATTCTTTTAAAAATGTACAAAGTATTGGCATAATCCTCTATTCCAGTATATACAGTTTTAAGTATCAATTTACCAGTACAGTATATTGTGATGTATATCAGTAAACATTTGCTCTTGGGGGAATTATTGGAATTATTGGGTCTTACTCAAGCCCCGACAGCTGCTGCTAACATATCTTAGTCCGACCATTAATCACATATGTAATTACAATTTGGCACATCTAAACAAAATCAACAATTACCATCAACAGTCCTACCCAGTTAGCAAACAAGTTGTTATCTAAATGTTAGAAAAATAAAAGCACAAATTCCCGGGGAACTATGTTAGCATAATTTCAGTGAATGACGGACATTTCCTCTACAGCGTCGTCATTCATGCTAAACCACACTTACACCATACAAAGCCCCAACAATTCTAGTAATTCCCCCAAGAGCAAGTATTTAGTGTGACAGTGGAGAGGAAAAACTCCCTTTTAAGAAGAAATCTCGGACAGACCCAAGCTCTTGGTATTCGGTGTCTGACTGGGCCGGTTGGGGATGTTATGAATAGCAACAACAGTCACAATAAAAGATAATGGAACAGTGACTAGAAATACTAGTTTGTAGTGGTTCATGGCATAAAAGGGCATAGCAAGGCACTGCAGGGCGATACAGGGCACAGTAGAGCACAGCAGGATGTAACAGGGCATCGTAGGATGTGTAGCAGGACCACGGCGACAACTGCAACCATGATTTTGGTGCCTCCCGAAGCCAAGGAAACATGCTGGCCGAAAAAGAATTAGAAGAAGGTAAAATTGCTTAAAGATGTGTGTACACACGGTTTTACAAATCTGAAATTTTGGCTTACACCATTTTTGGCTTTTGGGCATACAAAAAACTACTTACTAAGGATCCTAAGCACAGTATTATAAATGAGACCCCAGTGTTATTTGTAGCGATGTCCTGTTAACTGCAGCCAACTGAAGTGGCCAACGCTTGTCACACCAACATTCTGTAGATGGATAACAGCTGAGACACTGTGCTGCTACATGCAGGCCACAGCCTAATGGGCAGAGCCGGCTGATCTGACCAAAATGGCAGGGGCTGTCTGTCAGGAGGACGACCCCAAACTCATGAATACACACACAAACAGTGAGGTGAGAGGATTCTGTGTTGACTTCCTTCCTGTTACGTTACAGAATCATTACATGCTAAATATACTAAATAAAAGACAACAGAAAGAGAAAGAAATGGGATTACTTTCAGGGGAAAAGGAGCATAAAGAGAGACTGGAAGTAGATGACAGTTGAGAAAATAAAGGTGTGAAGAAAGGGAGAGCACAGAGAAAGCTGTCATGGCAACAATCTAAAAAAGACAAAGCAACAGTTAATTACCACCTCCACCCACAGGTATGATGCATTCTGAATGGTGAAGGTGACAGGACATCTGCTACAAAACCTCAGCTAGTTATCACCTGCAGGTATTTCTGGAGCGTTGTGTGCCAAGAGACTAGCTCAGTCTTTTTTTTTTTTTTTTTTTTTTTTTTTACAGATTTGTGTACGTGGAAAATGTGAAAGTGTGAGGGAAATACCAAGCAATTTACTGCTCTAGCTATCAGAGATACAGCTTGGCGTGAGTTTTCTGCAGGATTTGTAAGAGACATTTTAGAGGTTAGTACTGTCATCCTTTCTGTATGTGGCTACGTTCTAAAATACATGCAGGATATAGATGCAGTATTCCCCTTAAGACTTCACAAACTAATAAAGTGATAAAGATGAGATCCCAGCTATTTTAATAATACATAATTGTAGCTCTATTTACCACCAAATGTATGTCATTATCACTCTCCTACTGAGTTGTTACTATATTGTTTCAAACCAGATGTGCTGTGATCCACTTACTAAGGCTCTAGCTATTAAGTCTGTTCTTTCAATCACAGTTTGTTGTGAGTAAAAGATCTTCATCAGACACTATTCAGACAAACTGCAGCTTCATCAAAGATGGTTGAGAGCTCGGGTATCATTACAACAGCCGGGATAAAAGGAGAATTGACCTGACTCCTTGAAGTGACCTAAAAGCTGGCAAAATGCAGACAAAGCAACTTCCAGCTGCCCCAAAAAAAATAAAGTAGGTTCAGGTTTTTACTCTGCAAAATGGGCTACAGGCTCAAAGAGGAAGATTTCCACATCTCTGACAAAATCACTACCAGACACTGCACAAAACAATCAGTCTCAACGGGCGTTAAAAAGGAAAGGTACAACTGCATTGCACATTTACTTTGTCTCAGGGAAGCACACTGGTGTTGTATGCTTAAAAATTTTTCTGTATGTGCCTGAAAAAACCTTGCCAAACAAATGTGGGGAATCATGAATGTGCAGTATACACATGGTTACAGACACACAAGTGTTACACAGTATAATCTGCCAAGTCTCACGGCAGTTTGTGAAATGGTGACCCTATTTTATCTATTGATTCTTGTACAGTGTATGTGTCAAACTCAAGGCCCGTGGGCCAAATCCGGCCCCTTGCAGATTATGATCCGGCCCCATATCACTTTAGGTCCACAATACATTTTGGCCCTCCTAGTTTTTGTTGCTTTTTCTGACGTTGTTGTCATAGTTTTTGACGATTTGTAACTTTTTTCCGACGTTGTCACTTTTGCCGACGTTTTTGTCACTTTTTCAAACGTTTTGGGTTCTTTTTTTCCATGATGGCTGACAAACTTTTTCCTGACTTCTTTAGGACTTTGTCGACCAAACTGAAAGTGAGAAGGCTATGTCACATATGCAATAATGCATTCAAAGATATTTCACTTTTTTAATTAAATAAAAGCATATCAATAAACAAAACATGTCTGGCCCTTGATTTGATTCTTATTTTCCAGCGTGGCCCTTAGTGAAGTTGAGTTTGACACCCGTGGTGTACAGGGACACAATTTTCTTGTTTCTTATGTGGTGGTGAGTACAAATTTTAAACTAATGTATTTTAAAGGGAAGAATCTTTTGTGATAACAGCACAATTATGGTAGCGAGCGGTAATGACAAGCCGGAAATCCATGTAAGGAGGTTGGTTGGGCTGGTGGATGGGTCAAACAACACAGGCCTTTCATCCCTAAAACCAGGGATTGTGTCCCACGTGTGGCAGTTCCTTTCCACATTCTTCTTCTCCTAACCACAACCGTCCCGTTGTTGTTGCCGTCTCCTGTGTGTGACCGGTCCTTTCCCTGTTGTTCTTTTCCTAACCTCAACCGTCCCGTTGTTGTCTGTAGCGTGTGGCGTTTCCTTTCCCGGTTGTTGCATCCCCCAGAAACCGTGGATCGTGTCCCGACGGCAGTTGTTGTCACCTTCTACTGCATGTGGCGTTTCATTTCCCCGTTGTTGTGTCCCACAGAGACCGCGGATCGTGTCCCGGCGGCCGTTGTCGTCCCCCAGAGCAGGCTGTTGGGTTGACATACCGTGATACTGTTTCAAGAACAGACATAAAAAGGCCCGTCTTACACACTTGTCACATTTGTAAGTGGCTCACTCACTTCAATTTCTGAAGCCAATGATGGAGTGTGATGAACTGTGACACACACTTCTGAAGAAAATTGATTCTGAGACTTATATATTTATTTCACTCTCAGGCTCATTTAAAATAAAGCTGTGGTCTGCACAGCTCCTCCCTCATTGAACCAGGCCTTTGCAAGACAACTGTTGCACTGCATTATTTTTTATGATATGTCACCTTGTAAGTAATGTCATAGTGGTCAGCATGAGAGAATGCATCATCAGTGCTGACTTAGAAAACCCTGCGTCAATGTTTTTTTCTCCCAGTACCAACATGGTAGCTGATATTGCTGTTTTTAAGGAACAAGGTAAAAAACATAGTTATTTGTGATTAGTAAACACTACCCATTGCTTCAGTTGATTAAGCAGATATGTTTGTTATTTTTGCGGCTTTATCAGCTCACAATGTAACTGGGAAGTTCCAATATAGCGCTTTTCTAGTCTTAACAACTACTCAATGCGCTTTTACATAGTACAGGAACCATTCACCATTCACACATAATTATACACTGTGGCCGAGGCTGTCGTAGAAGGTGCCACTTGCTCATCAGATAAACACTCACACATATTTACACTCCCAAATCTCATTTGATGAATAATTTGTTGTTTTTTGATGATTAGGATGGTGACAGTGATGATGATGACAATGGGGGGTTATAGTTGTGAAGTTTTGTTTGTTTATGACGATATTTTGTTTTGTTTGCTCACACTGACACAGTTGGCTGTGTGCTCTTTTACATACAAGTTTCGAATTGCACTTTACCTATGTTGTATTTATATTAACCATCTTTTAATTTAAGTTGGTGATGCTGTTTTTATAATAATGTCCAAAAATTCAGTACTTTATGTTATTATATACTGTATACTGCTGCATAAAAATCTACAATGGGAAGGTTATCCTGGAGATCACCGTTGTTTCCCCAAAGTCTGCAACATTCAGTGTCTATTCTTACACTCATTTGTGCTCACTAGGAATGAATGTCATTTCTAACAAGTTGAACAATGAAATGCAAGGCTACTATTACTAATGGATGTCCATTGAGAAAACGACACCCAATTGTTCCCACTTAACAAATCTGACTACCTCTCCCCTACCACCATTTATCTTAAAGGTTGTCTAGTTCAGAGCTGTGCAGAGGAACGATGAAAGAAGAATCCACAGCATAGCCCTCACTTGGGGAAACAATATCTTCTAAGCAAAGAAACTGAGCTTCAGCTACAGACACCAGTTACACTCTGGGGATGAGAAATCCGGGAAAGAGTAGACTGTATCGACGCCCTTGCTTGTTATCTGATTCTTACCGCTGCTATTATTATTATTATCAAACAAACAAGTTACAAACAACCTATTTCTAGAGCATCTGGGTTTTGGTCAGAAGAAAAGATTTCAGTGGTCAGTGACAGATTTGTTTTGGGATGATGATATCACTGCTGTTTTTGAAAGACACATAAAATACCCTGACCTCTTCTCACCTAATAAAGGCACATAAATCCATGCATCTGTGAACACATGGCTTTTGAATGGATAAGAACCCAAACACAAGCAGTTTCCTCCCAGCAGATGGAGCGATATGTCTGGATTTCCACACTTACAATAGGTGATGATCTAACTATCAGCTAAGTGGTGGCACTTTATAACCTCTCCGGTTTAAGACAGTTAAGCATTTGTTGTGTACAGGCAGAGTCCAGAGAAAACAGCTCTCCTTAGAATTGCAGAGGAAGTCTCCCCAGATGGTTGTACTTCAGTAGTTATTCTTTAGATACTGATGCAGTTTCCTCATAGTTTAATATTTTAAAACTAGATCTAAATATGAGGACAAAAAGTAGATTTCCATGTCTGCAGGTAAGTTTAAATCCACACTCTTTAAATCTCCTGAGCAAAAAAACTCAAAGAACAAATTCGTCACTCCCTGTTTTCAGGAGCTTTAACGTCGAGCTGCAAGTTGCTCCTCAGAGACTAAAGATCCGTTCAAACTGTTACACTGCATTAAAAAAAACAGGCCTTGTAGAACATTCTCTAAATAATATCATGATCAGCTGGAAATATTTCTTACTTTATTCTCTATTAAAACAACATGGAACTAACTAAAATTAGTGTTTGAATAAATACTCAGACTTCTGCTATGTTACAAATAAGGCTGTCACAATTATGTATGAATCAATTGTCATACAAATTTTTACAAAAAAAGCAAAGAGCCAAATACATAGTCTGTTAAATGTGTGTTAACAATCTTATGAAATAATCTGTATATGATTTAAATCTTTTGGGTATCAGCTGATATAAAAGTCACGTAGCTGGCTAGGGCTGAACGATAAATCAAAAATTTAGCGACATCGAAATTCTGAAGCTGTTTTCATCGTACTTTTCTTAATGACGATAATTTCTCCTTAAAAACATTCTACCGAATGCGGCGGCGAGCCCACACAAACACACACACACGCACACACCAGATACTACCTTATGTTTCCTGATAGCTAGCGTTTAACTCAGGCTAATTAAGTAGGTAGTATAAGTGGCAATTTTTGGCAGCCAGCCTTCCAAAAGAATGCACATTGAAATATGTTAACCGATCATTAACCGTTGACTGAAATGCAGGAAACGGAATCTCAGTTCATCTGTCCGGGAGGCTCTAAAATACTTGTAAATGTGTTGATGTTTTGTGCATTGTCGGACACATACAGCCACTTTCCTGAAACCGCTTGTGGGACTGACACAAGTCCATGGCAGCCCGCGATGTGTATGTTAGAGTCTGTCTCCAGTGTATGTTGCTAAAACAGTCTCAAAAGCATTTGCAACTTGTAAAACACAATGCACAAATAAATGCAAATGCATATCTATGTTCGTGCATCAAATTTTTAACTCATATTTCATCATTTGTAAATGAACTTAGTATTTTTCAATGCAAATATATTTGTAAATCTCCTGTTTGTATAGGTACTTTTGAGACCGTTTTTCCACACCGTCACAGACAATTTGTGTCTCAAGTGACGATCCCAGCGCTCTCCAGTAGATGCCGGTAACGTAACACTTGTGGATGCCAACCACTGTAAAACTACATGAAGCAACCACTGTCAATTCAATTCAATTTTATTTACAGTATCAATTCATAACAAGAGACTTCTCGAGACACTTTACAGATAGAGTAGGTCTAGACCACACCCTATGATTCACGGATTCATTCATTTAAGGTTGTCAGCTGTGTGTCTGCCTGGCATTCTCTTAATAACTGGTTCAAAGTTAGGACTAACAAGTTAATTAGCAGTTAAGAAATAGGTTGTATAGCCTATTTAAATGTGTATCATGCAAATGTTTTTAACTTTATACAAAAAATAAAAAAAGACGCAGTATCCGTAGTCAAATCCCAATTTTTTTAAATTATTGTTTGTTTATCGTTATCGAGGTAAAATGTGCAATTAATTGTGCAGCTCTGTAGCTGACCTCGTCACAATAATTTCAATTAATGAGGAAGCCCACCAAGTGGCAGTGTGATGAAGCCACTGGTGAGTCCTGACTGTGCCACTCAACACACTGTTAATTCTGGTGGCTGTGGTGTGCCAAAATGCCTTGCCATGGAGGTTCACAGTCACATGGTGGCAAGTTACACATGTTTTATTTTGTCCTGTATGCAACTGTACAAACTGTGCAGCACCATCTTGTGAAGTTTTTGTTATCTTCTTTAAATGAGACTCATTAATCTTCTTTTTTTTTTTTTCACTGCATAGGACAGAATTTGTGCATTCTGACTGCACTGAATGTTGAGTAGAATGTGTCATGTGTAATTAAAGCAGCACAGCTCCAGTTGCCTGAGGCATGTTTCAGAAAGCAGGTTTGGTAAAAACTGAGTTTGTTTACCCTGAGATGAGGAAAACGCTAGGTTTTCTGTCTCAGAAAGGGAGGTTAATCAAACCTGAGAGAGGGGCAACTCCAGTTTTAGAAAGAAAGGTAACTGTTAGAAAAAATATTTCCAAAAGACATCAAAGAATCACTGGAACCACTTTAGTCCAGTAATATTGGATCCCGTCATCCTTCCTCCCCACCAGCGGAATCCCGGCCTCTTTGACTCCCCCTCCCCGTGCACGGTTTTCAGGTTCCAAACCTGGGAGGAGGAAGGGATGTTGGGATCCAGCTCGAAGGACCAAGCTGTTGGAAAAAAAATTACCAAAAGACGACAAAGTCTCCACTTTATACATTGAAACACCTCCCATCTCCATGGTCGCAATGCCCTAAACAGTTGCGCCATCTCAAAGGCAATTAAAAACTCAAGATGGATAAGCAACAGGAAGAAAGGGGAGAAACCTGGCCTTTAGTGTTTGAAGATAGCTGGGAAGGTTTGTGACCCTGGAACAAAGATGGCTATTAGAACACACAAAAGTAAGAGACGTTTAGTTAACAGTTACATTTTTCCAACAGTAACTTTAGTTACTATGGTAACTGACTATGACTATGGTATGGGAGATGATATTGAGGCCCTGACTATAGATGTATTTTCATCTCCAGCTAACTTACCTGTTTGAGCACTATCGTTTTTTCTTCCTAGTCTATCAGTTATGTAGCCTACATAACCTTGTCTGTCCCCAAATCACTAAAGTCCCTGGAGACAAAACAGTAAGAGACATTAAACAGATGTTCCACGGTGTTGCAGGTGAATGATGTAAACCCTTTGATATAAAAGATTATGAATTATAATTCTGTTAATGATGGTGCTCCAGTCTCAGAATGGCATTAGTAGGCCTAGGACGTTTTTTATCCGAAGGATTGCACCTAAATAGATTATAGGTTCAATACTGTTTCGCCAGTAATATTATACTAATGATTAAATATGAAAATAATACACTATATTGGAACTCAAACGTTAATTCTTGCAGCAATTTTTTCCCACGCAAATTCTTTCTCTTTTGCAGCAGCCACTGTGTTGCTTTTTGAATGAAATACATGTTCAAACTCACTGTAAGTGCACTTGAGTAATTTCGCCGACTGGTTTGTTTGTGGTTGTTTTCATGTTGAATTGTAGTGTGGCTCCATTCATGCTGCCTTTTTATAGTGATGGTGCACACGCTTAACTCTGAGTCAACCTACCCGGAGTAGATTGAACCAACTCAAATCAGCTGTTCTGTAACCTAAAACTCCCAAATTTCCCATCTCAGGGTAAATCAACTCAGAGGTTAGATTAAATACTGACTGTGGCAATATCAACCTGCAATATTGTTGACAAAAAAGCTGCACTAAAATGAAGGTAAATAAAAACTCTTTGTTTTCATTTAATTTTGCTGACTTCATGATTAAGAGTAATTCCAAGGTTTCAACAAAGATTTTTTGGATTTTTGACAGTGAGCTAGAGCTAATTAGATGCATGTTTCTTGGTAAATTGATGTTTTTTTTTTTTTTTTTACTTCTACCCAAACTTGGGAAAGCAATAAAAAGAAAAACACTGGGCTCTTTCTAAAAAACATTAGGACCCCACACAGTACCCCATCAATAGTTATTACCAATCATATTCCACTCTTGCAAAGTCCAGAAGAGGGCCACTGGAATGCTATTTTTACTTTTAATACAGACTTTTTACCTAAAAAAATAACTTTGTTTAATCTCCTAAAAGCTTAATGTCCTTAACCTCAGAACCTCTTTACACCCGACACGTAGTTAAATACTATCAAACCATTTCCCAGCATCAGTAGAAATAGCTACTTTAAGATGGATGTTGTTTTAGCCCATCTATTGGATTATCTTAATGATTAGCCTATACAGGTGGTCTATTTCTCCCTTCAATGCACTGCCAATTGCTTTTTCTTCTCTGCGCCTATGTTGACCAGCAGGATTCATGGTATGTTGTAGCCCTCTTTCCGTGTCTCTTCCCCCACCAAGCTACATGCAGCGAGGGTTATTAATGAGAAGTGTGAAGCAATGCATCACCACAGAGCCAAGATGGAGGTGTGGGATTGTAATGGGTTGCAGCAATACTACGCTGAGCCCAGAATTAATGACAACAACATCCTCAAACCTGGGGCACAGTAGGAGGACCATAATACATGGTTTGCTCCATGAAAAATAAGGCAACAAGAAGCTGCCTCCAGTACATCTGGGTCCTAAAGGACTAACACTATGTGCATCCATGTGCAATGAAAAATTAAATCTTATTGGAAAGATTGGGGACTGTAAGTTATTTACATTACTATAGATGGCAGTTTTATAACCGTGAGCCCAAAGAAATACAAATATCATTAAGTACCCAATAGCCCTGATTAGGTGAACAGAGTTTAGACAGCGTTCACAGAGATGAAGAAATGGCTGGGGTCAGTAAGATAACCAGGAATTAGGGACACCTATGGTCAACAGAAGAAAAAGTTTATTAACGAGCACAGCATAAACAGCTCAGCAGACAACTTAGATGCAGCTTATGGTGAATTTATATCCATACTTGAGGCTGCAGTTTAGCACAGGATCTGTGCATACATTTGCACGTGTTAAGATGGATGGAGCTCCATCAACATCCTCTTATGTGCTCTGTCCTTACCCATGGTGATAATGAATCATTTCACAGTTTGACAGGAAAGAAAATCATCAACTGTGGATTCTGAAAGTGAAATTTAGAAAATACATACCCAGTCTGAGAACATAAGGCTAAAATTTTCCATGATGATTCACTGCACAGGATATTCATTGACAGAGTTTGGCAAGTAGATTTTAAAATGTACTTGATTACGTTTTGAGTAAAGTATTATATTTTGCTACATTACAAATCCTATCCGTCGAGTAAAATATGAGTCAAATGAGTGAGATGTGAGTTGTTCATGCAGTTTACAGTTAACATGTCATACTGAAATTTGTGAAATCCATGAAATAAACTTTTCTCATTACAAACAATAACAGAAGATGGAAATGATTTCAACAACGTTTTGGCTATCTATGATTGTTTGAATGCTAACGTCGGCTCAAAATGCCGTGACGCGGTGAACTAACTTCATTAAGTAAGTCCATTTTTACTGTATTGACATTGAAGTCTCTCGTTAGTATCTTGTAGGCAACTCACATCTGCACTCGACTCACATCGGGCTGTGACACTGGGCATTCTTTTTTTTGTGCGAACCATTTGGTACAAACGTTTGCAGCTTCTTCTTCTCTGGTTGCAAGTCGCAATTAAAAAGAAGTAGAAGAAGAACATATCGCTGTGTAAAAGGATTATAATTTGAATCACCACTATTATACTAAACACACAGAGAAATACAACTTTACTGATGCAGAGCGGGTACGGACATCTGAAGCTTTGCTAGTTAAGCTGCAAAAGCAAGACGGCATCCAGGGATGCAGCAGTCCAGACCAGCTTTGTGATATTTCACAAAATCGCCAAAAACAGTAAGCCATTTTCTGAAGGGGCGTTTATTAAACAGTGTTTGGTGGACTTTGGTGGTGCAAATATGCCTAGAGAAAAAAGCGACATTTAAGAAAGTGACACCGCCTGACATAAAATTAATATTGAAAAGAATTGGGTTTGTATTTGTAGTTTAATTACTCACCCCTTCCATAGTACAATGTATGTAGGAGACTGGATAAATTAAATCACATACATCTAATTAGCTCACACGGGCTACTTAAGTGTGTAGAAGCTAGCTGCTAGTCTGGGCTGTGAACATTAGGGTCTAACCCATTTAAGGAGTCGAAACACGTGATTTGGCCTTGATTTGCATTATAACTGTTGTTTATGGTACTTTCACTTTCAATTGATTGTTGGGAAACATTTTTTACGGGGTGGTCTGAACTAAAATTGTCCATTATTCTTCTTTCTTGTCACGTGTGACATGTGTTATGTTGTAGATACATTTGTATACATTTGTATGGATGTTTATAGATTTGCATAGATTTTTTCTTCAATTAAAAACAAAATAGTTTTGGATATAAGACCCCTTGTCCTATTTTCACTACATGGGAGAGATACTCCCACCCCATTTTACAGTTTGTCAAATGTAACTTAGTAACTTTTACTTAAAGTACATTTTAAAAGAACTACTTATTAATTTTACTTGAGTAATTTTTCAGATAGGTATTTTTACTTGTACTTGAGTAATATTTCATCAAAGTATTGGTACTTTTACTTGAGTACAATATTTTAATACTTTTCCCACCTCCGCCTATATGTACATGTTTCATCCAGTAAATTCTAATTAAATTTAGACTTAGGGGGTCGGGAGAGGTATGGAATGAAACTGAGAAGGTAGACTATCTCAGTCCAATTGGTAACATGTTAATGTACATTAAGAAATAGTTGCTGGGGTGCAAGCTTTAAATATACCCAAAAGCAATACCAAAATCTTTGATATGCATTTGTTAATAAAATATAAAAACAGAAATCTGCCTTTGTACTGTATATTATTATATTTTTAATGTAACCGTCTGGCTCTAGTTGTTACTAAGCATGATGAGATTAAATGACTCTCTGTGGGATTGAGATCATTGCTTTTTGGATTAATGCATGTACCTTTTTAAAGATAAATCATTACAGTTTTTACACAGGCTTTATTACGACCAGTATTCCTAATTCAGGCCGAAAGATTTTGCAGAGAATTTTGCCGATCAGTGAAATACAGCTGCATCATGTTTGCAGAGAAAAATATAGTCCTGTGGTTGAAAGTGATGCAAGTGAAAACAAACCCTTACCATGAGCCTAAAAGGAAGGGAATTAAATGGAAATGTTATCTAAAGAGCAACATGTCATGTATCAAAGACAGGTGGCGGACCCGACTTCTACACCATAGGTAATGCAATTAAAGCTGCATCAAACACAAAAGCATCAAATCCTTGCATCCAGCTCAAATCCCACTTTGGGATGCAGGTGCCAGGAAATGCTGAGTCATGGGACCAATAACAGGTTCTGCTCCCAGAGAATCTCATTCACTAATGGTTGACCCGTGTGACATTTCTACCATGAACACTTCACTCAAAGATGTCTCAAAGGTTATTTTAAGTACAAGTCAAAGCAGTACAAAAAAAATAAAAAGTGCATAACTCCCCTATGTTGTTTGTATTTACGCTGTCGTCCATTTCCACAGTGCATGGAAGCAGAGGGCAACAAAGAAACTTTGTCTGTGTGCAAAAGAGGCCAATAGTCTTTTCTCAGACAGGGAGCCCAACACACGATTAGGCAGAAACTGAAGGTCATGTTTTCTTATCAAAACAACTCTTAAAGACACTTCAACATTTCATCACAGATACATTTTACTTACATCTTGAAACATGTATATAATAATGTGGTTTGACACACATCTATCTTTAATGAATGGTAGTTGTCTTGTCGGTTTGGTGAATGAGTAAAAGCAGTTTTCAGCATTTAATGTTTGCATATCTAGATTATCTCTTAATTTAAATAACTATGTTGCTGTGAGGCTGCCTTCAAAAAATTCTGCCAAATAAGGATAGTTCATGACAATTTATGAAAATTACCTAGCTTGAAGGACAATTCCGATTGATTTCAACACGTAGCTCTGTTGTTTGTAAATTTGGAGTGCTGTCAGTAGCAAGAAAAACAAAAACAATCGGTGCTGTCTACATCGTGTTAGCACCCAACGGGCTTAAACAGGTCAAGTTTTAAAAATGTTCAGCCTCTAAAGACGTTCAAAATGTCATTAAAAGTGCCTACCCACGTGCAGTGATTCCTTCCAAGGGAACACAGCGAATCTGACAGAAAAGCTCTCCTGGCTCCACTGTGGTGTCAGGTTACAGCCTGTTTCTACACAGTCAATACTAAGGGCATGACAACGGCAAATCGTTTTGGAATATTGGATTGTATGAGTTTGACAATCGACTAGTGTGGACTTCACCAGAAAACAGGAAATAAACAGAGGTGTGGATAAACTCAACTTTTATTCCTTTCTGCATGCCATTCACATTGCCTAAATGTGTGTATAAATTGAGTTGAATAATTACTTAAAATGTGCCTACCTTCTAAATCTAGATAGCTTAAGTAAATTCATTGTCTCTGTAATTACGTTATAAAAAATCCTGTCCTAATCTAATCTGAAAAAAAATGCTGCTCTCAGGTTTGTGTTTCTCATATTCAGATCTGTGTCACATACGTAATGTAAACTGGGACACCTTTGTCTGTTGTGTGGATTTGGGAGTTGGTAGTGCTCAGAGATGCAAAGAACAAAAGTTTAGTTTGTGATGTAGTTTTTTGTTAGACTCATATTATAAAATTATAATGCAGCACAGTACTAGAAATGTCAAAAGTTGCCCCGTCAGGCCAGCAGCTCTTCTATGTGCTGGAGCGCCTCACTCTGCATACCAGTAACCCTACAGTGCTTTCTGTCACAACTACAAATAACATCCCCAAGGGTTTTGGCAGCATAGCAAGGATTTAAATTTAATTCATACATGATGAGTTTTGAACTCAGCTCAAAATCAGTCCGCCACTTGAAGGCAAGATTGTTTTACTTGTCATGTACCTTACATTTACCCAAATTAGGGATGTAAATAAAAATAAGGTAGCAAATACACTGTCCAAATAATCACTCACAACTTTAAAATGAGATCGATTAAGAGACAACACAGCTAAGATCAGGTGAATAGACACACCATAACTAACTATATTAACAAATTAAGTAGATTCACTATGCAGTGGACCTAAAACAGTTTTGGAAAACAACTGGTTTGTGTGCATCCAGACTGAAGTGTCTGAGAAGTATCTATTCAGTAATCTGAAAGGCAGTGGAGCATCTGTACAGGGCCATAGCAGACTCCTCCAGGAGCATGGGCAGAATGCTAATGCTGCAAGGCTCACCTCCTTCCTCTCCCCTCTCTGAAACATGCAAGGGCAATGCCGCTTAATCATGGATTCACCTCCTCCTCCTTCATCCTCACCTCCCTCTAACACACACACACACACACACACACACACACACACACACACACACACACACACACACACACACACACACACACACACACACACACACACACACAGCCCACCTCTCTGCTTTTTCTGTTTTCTCCCTCTCACAATCACGCCCTCCCACCTGGCACACATATTAAAGAGACCTGTTGAACACTGACTGTAAAATTTACATTTCACTTAACCTAAAATCTGGAGATTTTTCATAATCACTGTAATCAGATCGGCCACTAATAAACTAAGTCCCTGAACTACAACAGAATTACGCACATTTACATGCACATAATCTCACAAAAACCACCCACTCCATACACGACAAACACACACACACACACACACACACACACACACACACACACACACACACACACACACACACACACACACCCAACTTTTTTTTTGCTTCACTTCTGAGCAAAATGAGTGGGACAGATGTACAGAAGCACACAGTAAATTCTATTTCAAAAACCATTTTAGGAGAAACAAAATGATCAGACACACATAATGGACAAAGATTGGTGAAGAAAATGGGGTCTTTCAGATATTCAAAGCATTTTCTTAATTTCTGCAAAACAGAGTTACACAATAAAATGCAAATGCCAGGAGCCCAAATGACAGAGTGGTGTGAATAGGAGGTGACATATGAGCAATGTCATTATAATATCTCATTTTAATCATAATTAAAAGATGTTACAGAGGGAGATAAATAGCCCTGTACCACACAAGAGAGCGGGCAATTAGCTGTATTTACGCTGAGATTAAGTGACACCATGAGGACATTGTGCACACTGATGCAAAAACTCAGGAATGTAATTAAACCTTTATACTACTTTGTTATAGCCCTAGAAATGTGTACAGAATAATTTTTGGTAATATCATTTGAGGAACAATGTGAAGAGTAATGTGCGGCATAAATTAATTAATAAAGTCTCACACCAATGCTAAGGATTGGTATGGGGGCTGACCAGACATATTTTAAAGGACTGGAATCAGCTGAAATAAAGCTGTTCAAATGCGGATCCTTTCGTCACTGTTTTGTTCTCCTAAGCTTGCTAGTGTTGCAGTGCTTCTCTGCTTTATTACAGTGAGTTCCATGAGTAACTTGAATTAATCAAAATCAAACTTTTAGCAGTTTGGCCAGTGTCTGTACTCAGCCAAAGATGACAGTTGAGGGAAATCCCTCCACTAACAGTAAAAGTAGTGTTTTTGTAGTTCCAACAACAAATACAGCTAAGTGATATATGTTCTCTCTAGCTGATTGTGTCACATCAATTTTAGGAGTTGAAACCTGACAGATAAACTGTTAAATCATTAATTTAAGCACATCAACATAAAAGAGACCTATTCTATACCGTTTCAGATTCATACTTGTATTTTATGTTTCTACTACAACATGTTTACATGCTTTAATGTTCAAAAAACACTTTACATTTCTCATTCTGCCCATGGCTGCCTGAGACGCTTTGTTGGAGTGCCTGTCTCTTTAAACCCCCTATCGTAAAAGCCCAGTCTGTTCTGATTTGTCTGCGTTTCCAGAGCTCGGAAATCTCTGCATCTATGCCCTGCAGTTGCTGTCTCTGTACGGTCCGTTGCAAGTGGAGACTGACTGCAATGGAGTATATAGCAAGACTTTATACTGTAAAAATTCACCACTAAAGACTTCTAAACCAAGAACTTCACAACCGGTCATTTTCCTTCAGGAAAATGCAGCAAACATTTGGGAGAAATTAACAATATTGACAGCTAAGATCACAGCTTTTCCTAACATTAGCATGTAGCTACATGGCAGGGCATGTAACATTAACAATGCCTGCTTGTAGCAAATGACCATGTGTCCAAAACACACATTTGACATCATATGAACCAAGAGTAGAAAAAAACTGTTGAAACCGGATAATTCAGAACAGTGGGAAATCTGAGGTTTTGGCTCACAGGGATTTCTTTTAAACATGTTCACCTCATTACTTGACACTTTGGGCCCGTAATATGAACAGCAGTATTGTCACTTATATATATATATATATATATATATATATATATATATATATATATATATGTAACCTTTAAAGGTATTCTGATGTTGGGTGATGTTACTTCTAGTTGACGTTCAAAGCATTTTCAAACAAAACGGGACTAGCTTGCCCCTCCCTCCTCCTCATCCCATTCCATCCGCCTCCCTTCTGTGCTTCCACGCACTAAACCCCCCAACCCCCACTCCCAAATCCTTTTCGTCGGTTATTGGCTGGAACGGTGGAACACTTTGTGTATGCTTCTTGGTGCAGGTGGGCACAGTTTGTTTTGTTGCCATTTGCAGACCCTGGGCTGTCTACAGAGACCACGTTTTTTACGGTGTGTTCTGGGGACATGCAGCTTGTGGATAGTGCGGAGATGTTTGCTGTATGTGATAACAAATGTTGTTTGGTAGACAGTGGCTTGTGAAAAATAAGGTATGCCAAAATCAGTAGGCTGTACCTGTCATTCCAATGTGGCAAATACATACTGTATCAACAGTTAGATTATTGCAGTTAAATTTTTTACAGTAATAATGTATAATATTAATAATCAAATCGCAACACAGTAAACAATGTGGTGCACTACCTGCTGTCAATATTGTAGGCTTGTCTAATCCAGCCCAGTCTCATGGCAGTTTGTGAAATAGTCACATTATTTATCTATTGATTTGTGTACAAGTCACGTTACTGTTATTATTTCTGTAATGTAGTTGAATGGGAAGCCTATTTTGTGATCACAGAACGATTACGGTAGCAAGTAGTATTGAAAGCCAAAAATCTGCGCAAGGATGTTGGTCAGGGTGGTGGATGGATTAAACAACACAGGACTTTTCAATTCAATTCAATTCAATTTTATTTACAGTATCAATTCATAACAAGAGTTATCTCAAGACACTGTACAGATAGACCACACTCCAGAATTTACAAGGACCCAACAGTTCTAGTAGTCTCCTCCAGAGCAAGCAACAGTGCGACAGTGGCGAGGAAAAACTTCCTTTTAGGCAGAAACCTCGGTCAGACCCAGGCTCTTGGTAGGTGGTGTCTGACGGGCCGGTTGGCGGTTGTCGGTTTTCGTGTCCGACATTTTGGAGTTACTTTCTGCGTTATTCTCTTCCTAACCGCAAATGTGTCCTGCGTGTGGCGGTGCCTTTCCCCCGTTGTTGCATGCCACAGAGGCCGCGGATCATGTCCCTGCGCCCGGGGATCACGTCCTGTTGTTGTCGCTGGCGTGTGGTGTTTAATTTCCCCGCCGTTGCGTCCCCCAGAGACCACTGATAGTGTCCCGATGTGAGTTGTCGTCACTGTTCCGCGTGGCGTTTCATTTCCCCATTGTTGCGTCCCCCAGAGCAGCCCATTGTCATGGCAGTTCGTGAAATGTTCACGTTCAAAAATCGTGACCGGTACACGAATCAACAAATCAAAATAACGCGACCATTTTACAAACTGGCATGAGACCGGGTTGTTACATCATACCAGCCAACTACTAGCTTCACATACACAGAAAAAAAGGCAGCAGTCAGATCAGCAGCATGATCAATAGCCCCTTTATTGCTTTACCAGCATGAGAGCGAGAGTCCATGTTTAGGCACTAATGCACTCACCACTCTGATCGATACAGAGTGCTGCTGATTTGAATAAAGGAGACAACACTTTTATTTTATGTTTTTTGCAGCAATGTGACTTTGCTTTAAGTGAACATTGTCGGGACATCAGTATTCAGCCACACAAATGTTTGGCTGAGATTAGACAATAAAAATGTGAGAATTATTAGAAAGATATAGCAA
>NC_045740.1:4722580-4729304 GCF_008692095.1 Etheostoma spectabile
ACGTTGCTGGTGTCCTTCAGTCTGGTGAGAAAATAGAAAGGCTTTTTAAAGGGCACATAGAGATGGACTTGGAGATGGCAATTGGGTTCTAAAAAAAAACACACTGCAAGGGAATGATAATGGAAAGTTTAAAATGGACCTTAGAAGAGGGATATTGGAAAACAGATTGAACTTGGTAAGAGGGTTGACAAAATGAAGGGTGTAGAGAAATATGTGATGTGGAGGAATGAGAGGCTTTAAGAAAAATGAAAGAATAAGTGGGGTTGCACTAGCCAGGATAATTTTAAAGCACTGGTCAAGTTTTGCAACATAAAATGTACCCATATTACATGAAATTTACAAACTTGATACTGTAAATTAAAATTTCTTTTTGTTATATGTCAATTAGCAGTTCAGAAAAAAATCACATGCAAGTGACTTATGGATTAAAATGTAATGTATTCTTTCTACACTATATTTACAAACCTACAGTATGCAAGCAAGGAGTCAAGGTAGTCAAATAGATGTCACAGCTGAACAGCATGACACGACAGCATGCTGGATGGGAAGCAGTGGGGTGAAAACCAGATTGAGACAAAGGATGACACTCCTAGGACGTTGGTTCCTGCTGGTCACTGTGAAATGACAAACAAAAAAATCTGTGCCCTGCTCACATGGTTCCCATTTAACCCCCACAACAGGTATACTACCTCGTGGAGACTCAATTAGAAAGCCATTAGCCACTGACAGACTGTGGATTAATTGCTGCCTCAGGGGAATTCAATGTACAAGGACAAGAACACACCATGCAATTGATCAACTAGCATATTTTACAAGGACAGAAGTCTGTCTCGTATTTTCCTGACCAGACCACCATTACTGTAGTTGACTATTTTGATTCTTTTTTCTAGCAGGGGAATCAAACAAATCCCGTGTATGTTTTAATCTCTTATTTTTATGTTTTTATGTTAGGTAATCAGCTATTATGGTGATGAAAATCACCCAAATCTTAGCCAAGAGGCTTTCACAAGACACAAGCAATTCCCCTTTAGTCATTTTAATAATTAACTCACATTTTGCTAATCCCTGAAATATTTACAAGAGCTTACAAGTTTTACACAAAAAACAGTCAAACTGGAAGACAGGAATGCAATTACCATACCTCAATTATCAGGGCATCTGCTGACAGTTGAGTACCAAATTTGATACCACTTTTTACTAAATGTAAAAATCTGTACTCTTTGGAATCACTTAACTTAAAGTAACATGAGGACAGAGATTGGTGTGGCAGCTCGCCACAATTGAGTAGATGGGCCGCCAGAAACATAACATTTTTATAATAGCATTGACAAAGAAACTGCACTGTACTGTACTGTGTCATGTCATAGCCAATACCCTATACACCCCATCATGTCAGGATCAAATAAAACTCAAACCTCAGTTTTAGCAATCCAACTTCCTTCTTATAACTGAAGTTGAGAGGACTTTATTTGACAAAAACTAGTCTTTAAAGGCTGCACTTGCCCCAAAACCTATAAATGATAAGTTCTGTAGCTTGTTTTAAAAAGCCAGCTGCAAGTCAGTCATTTTGGGCCAGTTGTTCAAAGGTAAGCTGATCGGATTTTAGTTATTAGATTGGATCAAATCTTGAAAATGGGTTGTACAAAAGGAAAAGAAGGAATCCGGAATGAGATTAGATCACGGAATCCAATCCTAGTTTAAATGTGGATCAAACCTTCAGTTTGTGTTGTTCAAAACTTCAGTACGTCAGCAGGATTTGAATTACTTTGATAAAAAAAACAAAAAAACAGGAGTATCCTGATCATTCGTCACCCTATATTAATTTCAAAGTAACAATCAGAGATGAGCCTGTCAAAAAATAATTTCTGGTCTCTCCTCCTCAGATTCTTAATTCTGTAAACTATTAGACTTTTAGCCTTTTTTTTTTTTAAAGATGTTTTCACAATACCCACAATGTATTTGTCAATGTATGTTTGTTTTTTATTTGTTGTGGCTCAGATGAGGTGCCATGAAAGAAATTTTGAATGAAAGTGAATGTTTGTTATTTTTGTGTTTTGTCTCAAAATAAGAAACACTTACAGTGACCCCATGTTGGCTCTTCTACCTGTTCTTTACATAGCTGGTAGCCCACATTGTGATATGTTGTCCTCTTTAGAGCAATGGATATCTGGATTTAGTAATCTTGAAAACTGTGTATCTGGATCAGAGTGATCCAGTCCAATAATGTTCTGTAAAAACGGCATAAAAGTACAACGGATTACCGGATCCTGAATAGCAAAAGATGGGATTTCCAAATACGGGTAACTTTGTTCCAGATTAAATGTTTAGAACAACTGGCAAGAGACTGAGTAGTCTGTGTTCTTAAATTAAATAGTCCATATAAGGGAGGTTATTTGATTAGGTGTGTAAACAAAGGTAATCTATGATATTAAAATAAAACCTGGTTAATGGCAGCATTGTGAGCATTAATTGTAAAATTAGGTATATAACAGTATGTTACTGGGCTTATTTAGAATTTTTGTTGGCTAATCATGAGTGACTGCCTTATGTAGAATCAGATTACATGTAATGCAGCTCACTATTCTCTATCACAGATGCTTTAACATAGGATATATAAGATATTTGGAGCGAGGGATTTTGGGAAACATTACCACAGTTCAGAGACAATTGAAATCAGTAACTTAAAATGTGTTATGCTGTTGAGGTCGAAGAGGCTTTGGACTTCAAAACAGCATGTTCCCACAACTCTGCATTCTGCACAGTGTATCTAAAATTTTAACAGATGTCTTCTCTCCATGCTGAAGTTGTTAGCCCTTGAGCAGTTTAGTGAGTGATGTCAGCAAAACACCAGTAAATCTCCTAAAACTGGGTCATATTCAAATCTTTCTCTGCAATAGTAAACACTTGCTGGAAACAAAGTAATTATTTTCTGGGCTAAATATGAGATTCATACTGAATGCAGTTCAGCAGTTGCATGGCATGATTATCGCATGTGTCTTGGATATATTTATACTACGGCTGTCAACAATAATGCATTTATACATGTGATTAATCTAAAAATAACGCTTTATTTTTGTAACACCAAGTAATTGCCCGTCCTCTTCCTGTTATCACAGCGCGGATGGTTACGCTTGGTGTGGTAGGGTGGCTCGGTAAACATGAGTAAACAATGACAGAGGAGCCGAAGCATTTTCTGCTGAATGGCAAGTTTCATCATAAAAACCTCCCAGATGGAAGTTTTGATAAAACCAAAGTTGTGAGCACTTTTTGCAGTGATGAACTGTCCTTCCACCGAAGCACAACAAGTTTGAAGTACCATCTTGAAGTACCAAAACAAATTTTTGCTGAGACAGGGTCAATAAGCCGTGCTTGTCAAATGACACTGGCGGAGTGCAGCCGGGGAAAATTTGTCAACAAAATGACAGCATAGCTAACTAGTGCAATCGCTAAATGGGTTGCTATAGACTGCAGGCCCATCAACCTAATTCAGGACTGGGCGTTTTAAGACATCATTCAGAACGCCACACAACCCATCATACAAGCTACCTTCAAAGGGAAACTATTTTTACGTGAATACATGAACTGTACGAGATGAAAAACCAATGAAAGTTACCTTGGTGAAACAGCACACCTAATCAATGGAAACTGGCAGCTGCACTCAACTTTTAAAAACAGAAAAAGTCATTTTACCAAAGCATGCACTAGCCAGTTTATATGAAGTTGCAAATTAGTGGGACATACACAAGGTCACAACCATAGGAACAGACAGCCCTCGCAATATGATTGCAAGGAGTCTACCATTTGAACATTTGCCATGTGTGGCACACACAATACAAAGGGTGATTACCATGGCTTTATGGGATAGCGGATTTGGCATTTAGGCAAATGCTTTAAAATAGTTGGACACTTCAGTCTCACCAACACAGCAGAGCTGAAAGCTCAACAAGCCTCTTATGGACTAATAGAGGAGTACTTCATCCATGATGCACCGACGCAGTAGAATTCAACTCTTGAAATGATCAGGTGGATTCAACACAACAAAGATCCACTGAAAGCAATGTTGGAACAGCAGAAGTTAGCCATGCTAATGTCAGCTGAATACGACAAGCTGGCACAGTTGGAAACGTTGTTGGAGCCCTGCAAGTTTAAAGATAAACATAAGTAATTTATAAGTCATCTAAACATAATTTAAAGCATATACCGTAAAAAGTTGCCATCTTAATTAAAACTGCAATCATTAAATCCATTGTGGGGCTCTGTGTTTGCCCTGTATATCACTGAGCTCCTAGGTGGTGAAAGTATGTGTCCTGCTCAGTGGTGCTACCTGCACTGTCATCTCCTGCGTATAATGGAGGCTGATGTCTCCTGCAGATTCCATAATTGAGGAAGAATGACAAAGAAGCAGATACATATCAGTCTAAATTATTTTAATTATTAATTATTCCTCTCTACTCCAAGATATAAAAACATATTTTACTCCTGTTGTTTCTAGAGCCTGTGTAACATTGTAAAGTAGTAAAATACACAGTAAATGGTGATGGTTCCAAGGGTTGATCATGCTTTAATATATGAGTGTTGAGTTTAAATATGAGTGTTGAGGCACTTATTCTCAAAGGCTTCTCCTTGATCTAATGTGGCTTGGATTGTACCTCATTTATACGCCTCTTTACATAAAAGTGTGCATACCTAATTTGACATTCAATTTATTGAGTGTCATGCATCTTAATTAGTTTCAATTATTAAGAACACTCACACAATACACATCACACAATTAAAGACCGGGTTAATAAGGTTGAAAAGCAAGCGCAATTTCCTGTCCAACCCCTTACCCCTGCCCTCGCTCCCCCCAACACACATACCTGCACGAGAACCATGAGCAGAGTGGAGAAAGGACTGCAGTTTCCTCAAAATTCCTTAATTTTGTCAAACATCACCACCATTTACATAGTTTTCCATAGTTTTGTTTATTCCCAGGAGGGAGAACAGTACAAAGTACCCTTTGCTTTTGTATTTGGTTCAAATAAAAAAAAAAAAAACTTTTCATTTATATTTTTTAAACTATCAAGACATATCTCCATACATGCTGCACAAAATTGTGTAAAACTACAAATATAAATAGTAATCAAAACTTAGTCCAGGGCTCCAAAACTGGAGAAACATTTCCTAAAAACATCAAAACAGCCCCCCTCCCAAATAAACAAAACAAACCTGTCTAACACTTCACTTTCCATGCCTTGCAGCTCCCTCAGCGGTCGCCATTGCCAAAAAGCTATTCTTCAGCAGACAAGTGATTCTGGCGGTGACACGGCGCACACTGACATCAGGCTCGTAGATTAGTCTGAAACTTTACAGGATTACAGCAGCTACAGATGAAAACTCCTTTTTCACAACCCATAAGTTATTTATAGCTGTCGGAGTGTAAAAAACATTTCAACAAAACATAAAAATATTATTGTAGTATATGGATAAATCTTGCCAACCCTACCTTAAAGTGTCAACCTCCTCTCCTTATTATTCTATTTCCCTCTCATCCACACATGAAACCACTTTTGCATTAAGCATCAGAGAGAATAACTTTGATGGTATTGGAGAACAATAATGGTAACGGTGTGTAACAGAAGGAAGCCGGGTTATACAGTGTTGTTTTAAAAATGATTTTATTGCATATGTTGTGAGATTATGGCATGACTTCTAATTCATGTACAGTGCCCATCTTTATCAGCTTTGAAATATATTTCTCTCTCCATCTGTTCTCTCACTCTCTTTCCCTCCTAGCATTGTGCTAGCAAGATGGGTTGATATAGACATGCATTATTCATCTGTGTGTCCTTTATGTCATTGCAGAGCTGAGCTCTGAGCAGAGGGGTGCAAAGCAGAACTACAATCAATCAACTGGGGCCTGACACGCGACACAATGGGAAATGCTGATTGGATGTCACAAGATATCCATGCAAATAGGAAAGTGTGGACCATTCTGTATACACCTAGATTTTCTGTCCCCTTTACGCATGAGCAACAGTTGAAGTTCATTGGTATTCTTCTCCTTAGCCAGTAAAATACCACAATCACCTGTTATAGAAAAGACGACTGCCTTGCTACAAGGCAGTCGATTTGGTCAAAATACTGTCATTACAGGTAACAATTAAAGCTTTAATCACGTTGCTATAATTGCAAATCAATAACAGTCATCAGATGTCATTGAGGAGTATTTTTATTATTTAATTTGATTGTCATCCTAAACATCTCTTACCTTTTAAGTCAAGGCTTCGTTCAACTGTTCCAAGTAAGATTCATCAGATACTCTTAACTGCATAAACTTGTCATAAATTCCTCATTTCAATTTGACAAAATCTGATCCTGAGTAGGTATTCATTCATTAGATGTGAACATTAGCGTAATTGATGCCCCTATATTTCTACATGACTTCCTGTTTCGCTCCATTTTCTCCTCACAAAAAAGTTACTAACGAGTAAAATAATTACCTCACAGTGATAAGCTTAAAGTCATGATGTGAGAAAGCAGCAAATGAAAACACAACAAATTTAACACTGTAAGTAGTCGTATTAAAGGTCCTGAAACAATTAATACAGTTGACAGTTGACAATGACTCTTCCTCAGAGCAGCGCTGTAATGATGTACTGTGCGAGTCACTTGAGTAACTTGAGTAATTATTGGGCTATAGCCTAGGCAAGCTTGCGTTGTTTTGGACTGTCTGCTTGACCTA
>NC_045740.1:4729314-4729397 GCF_008692095.1 Etheostoma spectabile
AACATACTACATTTATACACCAAACCTAAAGTAGGCCTAGCCAGGCTACGTGCAGAACATTGTATGTTATTTCAGAAGTGAAA
>NC_045740.1:4729407-4730545 GCF_008692095.1 Etheostoma spectabile
TGTTGTGGATTTGCTTTACCCTGAGCTCAGACACTTATCTTGCACGTCTGCTACAGTACAAATCCACTCATAGCCGGCTGATTAGCACGATTGACTGACTCACATCAAGGACTCATGAGTGCTCGAGTGAGTCTCATGGTCTGCAAGCTTCCGGCTGAGTCTGAGTCGGGAAGTCCCTATAACCTGTCTCGGACTGTCTCTCTGCTCACTTTTGCTTTAGTTGACTTGTGGAGTTGTGTTTGCCCACAAAATTTTAAGTTATAAAGCTTTTGGCAACTAAGATGGCTAAGACTAGTAGTAGCTAATGTTGCAAGAGGTTTGTGTGTGGCGCTGTTATAATTTTAGAATGAACTGTATTAGGACTCAACTGATCCGAGTTAATGATACTAGAGACGCGTGACTCATTAATTAAGTTGAAGAGTCGGGTGAAAGATCCAAGTGTGTCACGACTCAAACAGCTTTAGAATGCAGGGAAGTTTGAATTTGCTGATTGAATCAAGTGCTGATACACTGCATTGAATATCAGCATTTTGATATTAATGCAGTTTGGTCACTTTCTAAACAATGGCTATGGCATAGGGTTAAAGCTTTTCCCCTGAAAATTGGTCCAATTAATATTTTGCAGCATACTTAAAAGAAGAGGCTAAGTAGAAAACTTGATGAAGAGGACTTGTGTGTGCACAACCAAATCCAGTTTTTTTAAATGTACTAATGCTCAATTGTAATTATGAATTTCAAACAAAAGGGTTGAAATGCGGAGTTGGTTCCCTAAACTCTCCCTAAACTCTCATCTGTTCCTTATTTATCAGAAAAGTCAATTTCATGGCTAATAGGTTCATTACTGTGGTCATGCTTGAATGGCCTTCTCTGATAAAACTCACTCAGGAGTTAAGAGCTAAGCCGCTAGAGCACAGGTCTTAATAAGGTTCTCTCTCTGTCATTCTGCTTATCTCTCTTGTAACAATATTTCAGTGAAGTTAAACTTTGACCCTTTAGTTCATATAACGCCTGTATTTTAGACTATTGTTGCTGCTGTGTGTGGAGCAAATACAGCGACACAAGATAAATCTTCTTGTGTAGAAAAGGGCAGAGGTTTGTCTCAGCTGCTCCATTTACTACACTATAATTTATCTGTTGT
>NC_045740.1:4730555-4734581 GCF_008692095.1 Etheostoma spectabile
GGGGCTTTCTGCAAAGGTCCAGCTAGACAAGACGGGTCTGTGCTGCATACTAATGAGAGCCAACTGTTTTTACCACACAGCCTTGTCACGTCCTGTATTCAAGCCATGTTCTCATGGTGTCACGCTGCGGTGGAGATGGAGCGCTTTATAAGAAGATGCCCTGCTACAGCATGTGCAAAGCTCCAAATTGTGTTTGAAATTGAATTATTCATTGTCATGCAGATAGGCTCAAACCTAACATGCGTCATTTTGTTTTTGTTTGTTTTCACAGCAAGTTCACACAACCACACCAACTATTCTGATTCAGCAGAAACAGTAACCTGACCGAGGTTAATGATTGTGAAAGCGTTCTGCCAGCACCTCCACTCGCCTAATCCCACATGCTGTGTATATTCCTATTTAAAATGCATCTGTCAGACAAAGTGCAATTAAATCTTCAATATGTTTATGTGCAATTTGGCTGGGCTAGTGTTCTCCCTTTCATCTGTTCTAATCTACGCTCTCATGTAATATTCACCAGAAGGCTCTAGGCTTATCATTATAAACCATGAGGGCTAAATAATCCACTCTTTTATCCCCAATCTGATTACTTTCTCATTACTTCTCACCATTTAGATTTCTGGCTTCCTCTTTTTGTCATTCACACTTTCAACCTTCAAGGACACTGTTCAGGACCAGAGTAGAACAGAGCATCCTAAGCTACACACACACACACGCACACACACACACACACACACACACACACACACACACTCTCGAACGTTGGGGGTATACATCTGACAATTCACACAACAGATTGTACAATATCCTACGAGATGATTATGGCACCGCCGGCTAGTCGCACAACATTTGAGTTTAGCGGTCTTTAGAGTTGAATTAAGCAACTGAACCCGTTTCTAAACCTCAGACAGAATATGTCTTTACATGGACGAGTTTGAAGATCTTTAGTTTTACGGCTGCATGTTTTTGCGAATGTGTGCCTTCAAAAAATGGATGACACTGCCTCCTTCCCTGGTCTTTTCCATTTACACACACACACACACACACACACACACACACACACACACACACACTTACCTAACGGAGCTTGTAATGTTGTGGTCAGAGGAACAAAAGAACAGTAGTTCATGTGTTTGCAAAGCTATTTGTCTGAGCTCAATTACTGCTCATGACTAATCCAGTATAAGTGACCAGACTGACCGGTCCATATTGATTTCCAACTTAAGTGGAAGATAGATCCTCAGAAGAAAGAAGGAGTTAATATCTGTGGCTGACAATTAAAGAGAATTAGACATATTTGAACGCTGGCTCTAAACTGTAAACTGAGACTTCAGCTGGAAGAGGTAAGATGACAGGTGAATCCATACCTTATCCATCTCTATTTACCACACAAGCAAAACTGTAGCATCTGACCAGTGTTTTGGGGCAAACTAAATCAACCAGTGGTAAGATGCTTCATGAAAACTAAACTTCTATTCGGTTTTCAGTTGGGTAAAATAGAAAGGGGAACAAATAAAGCTCTAAGACTTTTTGCTCCTTGACAAAATAGTAATCAGCTCTATGAATAGCTCCCACAGACGGTTCTGGACAATTATTTCATGAATTATAATTGAATGACTAACATCGAGACATGTCACAGTTCAAAACAACAACATCCATCTCTCCCTCCAACTTTGCTCTTTTGCCCAAGGGGAGGTAATATGAGTGGGGGTGAAAAGAAAGGTGTTGGGGGTGTTAGAGGTAAAAAAGACAGAAAAAAAGATACAAAACAGAAAAATATGTCATCTTGAGCAATGTGTGAGTTGAATGTCTGCCTGGGTAAACCAGACTATAACGTAGCACATCAAAATCAACAGGAAGGAGAGGCTCTAGAAATAGCAAGAAATGAAATGTCTTTATCAAACAGTGTTTCAGGGTCAACAGAAATTGTAAGGTGAAAGTATTTTGGGATCAAAGATGTATTTTCATTTCCAGCCTCACACTGTAAAACAAAGAATAACAATATCCAACTTTTCCTGGAAATAAAGAGGTTTCCGCCAACATTTTGCCATCTTTATCCCTGAACTGTCACTCTGCAAGCATCACACTTTAAATGCAGGATGTATTTAAATTATGTGCATGACAGTATAAGCAATATGGCTTTGGCTCAAATCAACAAACTATGTAGTGGTGACAATGACAACTAAATAATATACTAGTTACTCTAACACAATGTCTCGCACTTTATTACAGAACTATCGTTAAAAGTGCTTTCTAAAGCATGCTCGCTCTGAGTATAATGAACTGAGCCACTGGAGCGTATAGCATTTTGAGAATTGGACAAGCTTGGCCCATCATCAAACATTACTCAGCATCAGTGTTCAGTTTAGTGTAAATATCAACTGCGGGGGCAGACAGAAAAGCCTGTGCCATACTTCTAGTGATGCCTCATTTGCATTTATACAATGTAGCACTGAAATATTATTGTTTTTTTTATTTTGACAGTGATGATGGCGAAGTTGGTTGTAGAATAAATTATGAAAGTTTCTAGGTAAGCATATACTGTAACTTCTTCCTGCACAAAAAAAGATATCAAATCCTAACCTGTAGTTAAGTCACTAACTTGCAATACCGTGCAGTCCTAATTATACTTGTGTACATTATACTCTGGATGGATGGGATAGACTTTGTATTCAGTATGAAGAAAGCATGCATGCCATGTGAATTTTTAAACATATTGCATACCCATGAAGGTGTATTCTCGCATTTGAGCTGCATACAGGGATATAACTTTTACATTGGCACCAGGCATAATCCCAAGCAACCAAAACCTCATCTCTACTTTGCATTACAAGGCTAGATGGGGTTCTTCACATACAGAATGGCTCAGAGCATTGATACTACTACTTAACAATGTGCAACAGTCAAAATCAAGGTTTTAACTTTGAATTACCTCAAACAACTGTTTAGCCAATCAGGGACCCATGAGAGCAGAGCTCAGAGACTATAAATCCCAAGCAGCCCCACCTTAATCCTCATTGGGGAAAAACCAATGGTTGGCTCAATAATCTCCATAATTAACATAATATCTCCAATTCTGCAGTTGCTAGATAAATGAAGGGATAATCGCCATGTATTTTTTTCCTTTTCATTTTTACTCACCTTCCATCAGTCCTGCATGTGAAATACATCTAAATAAAGGCAATGACTTTTTTGGGTCACGAAGATAAGAGACAACACTGAGCCAGTGATTCTTATCTATGGTTGAAAATGTCTTTCGTGACATTTTGGATTTCTTGACTGTCACTTGTTAAGTAAAAAAAAGGGCATATGTACTTGCATTAAAGGTCTCAGCCTGTTCTTGATCAAAAGATATTGCAAAGTACAAAAGAACATCATCTTACATTCGCCCAAAAACATTCACATATAACAATGATCCACATGGCTTCAAGTGGAATACAGCTGTATAGACAGACAATAATAGCCCTCCCCCATCTAGGCCAGTCAGTGCTATCCCCAGCCTATACCCCCCTCAGACGCAGTGCCAGGCCCACCATAAAGACTGTTACAACCTGGCCTGAAAACGCACTCTCCAAACTACAGGACTGCTTCAGCCAGACGGACTGGGACTTTTTTGAACACCAGGAGCTGGAAACATTCACAGGAACCGTACTGGACTTTATCAAGATCTGTATCTGATACGTGACTGTGGACAAATCATTTAGGTTTTTCCAAACCAGAAACCCTGGATGACCAGCCATGTCCGCATAATCCTCAAACCCCGCAAGGCAGCCTTAAGGTCAGGTGACAGAGCTCTGTACAGGGCTGCTCAAGCCAACCTGAAAAGCAGAATTAAGAAAGCCAAGGTGGACTATAAGAGGAGTGTAGAGTCCCAGCAATAATACACGGGAAGTGCTTTGAGAGACTTGTTCTTCAACACAAAGGACTATCAAGGACTATCTCCCTCCAGAACCCCCTATCAGTTCGCGTATCGCACAAACAAACTGCAAACTGGAAACTCTTGGTTCTTGGCCTTCCTGGTGCTTG
>NC_045740.1:4734591-4743904 GCF_008692095.1 Etheostoma spectabile
TCCTGAGCACCGGCTCCCCACAGGGCTGTAAATGTGATGGACTGTTCTTATAAAGCGCTTTTCTAGTCTCAACGACTACTCAAAGCGCTTTTACATAGTACTAGTTATGCAGAGTGATTAAGCACCTTCCAAAAAAAGAGCCACTGAGCAACTGATGACATAGTCAGAATGCGACATGTAGTTTTTTCCTTTATCGCACATGCTACAGTCTAAAGTAATTTATTTAATGAAAAAAACATGGTTCATGGTTTTAATAGAACAAAACATATGAAAATTACTGTAGCCTGTTTTAACACAATTTAGATTGTGCAGAGGGAATTCTTTCCAACGGTGATTCGGACCGGAGACATTTACAATTGTTAGTCGTCATCATTTTTTTTCCGGTCAATGACCGATAATAACTAGGCAACGGCAACTCAGGTTTGGTTGCTGAGACGGTACCAATTCAGATGATGGAAAAGATTTGATGTGTTTCCTGTCCTGGTTGACACCAACCGCAGACACTATTTGCAGATTGGTTTAATCTGCCGCTTTTGTGAAATCGAACCATTTTCACATGACTAACGTCGTGTTACCCTTATTATCAACAATATTCTCAGCTTGAGTGGTTAACGCAAGTTCACTTTCATGTCCACCATCACTTTTGTTGCTCACACACAGAATTATGGACTATGGTGCTTTACTTCGCTGAGTTTAGATGATGATCTATTAGTATTTACAAAAAAATCTTCACCAGCACAAAGCTAATTATTAAGTCCAGGTATTAAAGCATTGTTAAAGGTTTTCTATTTGTTATGTGAACAACAATAACAGAAGTAGTCATTGGCAATAAAAATCTTTGGCCTCATGCAACCTCCAACAATGCTCATTTACTGATTATATAAAGAAAATCACGCAAGTAAAAGTAGTCATAATTTACCTTTGATTATTAGTTTAATTAACATACAAAATAGATTTTTGAAAATTGTGAATCAACTCAGAATCTTAGAATTATCTTAGAATAATAGATTTTTGAAATATCACTGAGTCCAGTTATTGTGCCAGAATAAACATCCATAAAGCATGACCATCCATGCTGCCACAAAGAGGTTCAGATCAGCTGTGTTCAACACAGAAATAGATGACAGCACCTCCTCTTTGCTGCCCACACTTGGTGTTTTCTTGTAAATGGAAAGTGTGCACCACCTGCTACAGTAGAGCAAGCCAGCAGCCTCTAAGCCAGGCCCAGACACATCTCCTGGTCTACTGAGTGTGTAGGCGGACAAACTCCTTTCCACTTGGTAACAACCGGAATGTCTCCCTAAGTGTGTGAACTTGGTGCCTCTTTCACCAGGCATCTTTCGAAGGACAATTTAACATCACTTCTGCCAATTAGAATTTTTGGTTCTTGTTGTTTTTTTTTTTGGTCGATGACCGGAATTACCGGACAATGGAAACTCAGCTGTATATTATACAATGATTTATTGTTTGTCTTTGTTGAATAATAAATCAGGTAAAATAGCCTAAAGAAAATCACAATGAGATTATTTTCAAAAATCAACCATCCCTACATCAGTGTCACTACATTGTATCCTTGAAGAAATTGTGTCAAAACAAAACATTATGCAACTGTCACTGTGTTTGCATAAAAAGTCAAAGACAGAAGAGGCAAATGTGCTGTAAAGATCAGATCTGAAGAAAGAGCAAGAGCGAGTATTCCACCCTCTAAAAAAAAATGACACCTTGTAATGCAGACAGATGGCGTGATATCATCCATCCTGGACGTTTCTTGCCTAAATTTTGTTCCAAACGCACAACCCCTCCGCTGGAATGACAGGGCCCTGTTGCTTGCCATCTGCTTGCCATGTTTGGCACTAGAGCATGCATTTCCTGTTTGAGATCTCTCCTGTTGGAGACACCATTGATTACTCACTCTGACACTCTTGTCAAAAAGACTCACTCAATTGCTGTAATCAGTTCACCATCTTTCAACATCATGCACATCTGTTTCAGGTATCTATTCTTAACTCTAACCTGAATAAATCAAATTCGAAAGAAAAATAACTTTGTTGCTTAATTGTTTCATTTGAGAGTTCCCCCAAAACTGTTTTATTTCATGCAAAAGTCATTCTTAGTCTCTGTGTAAAAAAAGGGTTTGAATCAGGACTGAGAAGTTCAGTTGTTTGTTTTGCTAAAGCCTCCCTGTGCATTTCTCACAGAGCCCAGCAGAAATCCAATCTTTACCGATTATCCAGCCAGCAAAAGAAATTAAAGTCAATTTGTCAAGTGGAACCAAAATCTAATCTGTTTGTTTAATGATACGAGGCTGCTTTCTACAGGGCCCACCAAACTGCCTGTTTATAAGTCCCTGTGAATTCATTGCTTATCACAACAAACATATAAATACCCCTAAGAACATATCTATCAGTTTCAGAACTGTTATTAACATGGTCTTAGTATATCATAGTAATAGCTTCAGTGTATAATATTTTATATTACAACCAGATGAAATGCACTGTATTTATTTAAAGGTGTCCCAAGGTGATTTCACACTGAAGAGGGCGATTTGATAACATGAACTGGTAAACCATCATAGATTTCTCTATATTGTGAAAAACTTTATCCCTTTAATATGTTTTTGTATTCGGCCAAAAGAAATAAAATGGATAGAAAGGCATTCAAATTAACAAAGCAGAATGGTCAGAGTCGCAGCAATTTTATGTGTACCATTGCCATGGCAACATATAAACTTTCGAATAAACAGAATGACTGTAACCTACAAATGAGCATTGGATTAGTAACATTATGAGGCAGAGAGCCAGCCGCTAAATGAGTCAAATTTAACAATTTAATGCTTCATCAACACAAAGATTTGTCCGGCTCATTTTCTGTGACAGGTGCAGCGTGAGGCATTGCGGAGTTAGTAAGCTAATGTTAGCCAACTAAAGCCTAGCTCAGACCAAAGAATTGCGATATATGGAAGTATTTATGCGAGGATATATGAACAATATGCGATTGTTGAATATCGTGATAAGCTCTACCTAGCTGCGTTGGGCAGCAGTCCTACCAGCTGTACACAATTTGACTCGTGTTGTCACCATGACAACAATCGGCACTTTGATTTATACTGATCAAATGACCACTGCAAACCCAATACTGCAATAGAACCTTTTCTATATCTTCCACTAGGGCTTTCAGCTTTTCAAAAAATGAAAGCTTGGATGAATGTGAACTAACGTTATTCAGTATTTGTTTGTTAATTTGAACAAAACACATAACTTGGTCCTGAACATTGTTGTAGAATTAACGCTGTTTCACCCACCACCATTGTACATTGTTCCTCGCCAATTTCCAAGTCACACTCCCTGGATTTCTGCCCGGATAAAGTACGATCAATTCATATTCTGCAGAGATGAGTAAGAGCCTGAGAGCATCAGCACCCTTCATGCTAACGGAAAGACTAATTCACAGTGGAGGCAAACATGTATTAATGGAAATGATTACTAAATAACTAAATGCCACAGAGATATGATTAATATTCTCTCCACTTTTGAATGAACTAGTGTTCTATATCATATAGAAAAGACTGTGGTTTAACATCTGCAGCAAACTGCTGTGGTTGTTTCACCAGTCCGTGGTCACCAGTGTCCTCTTCTACACCGTGGTGTGCTGGGGGGGCAGCATATCCACGAAGGACACCTCCAGGCTGGATAAACTGATCAGGAAAGCCGGCTCTGTGGTCGCCATGAAGCTGGACTCACTGGTGACGCTGGCAGAGAGGAGGACACTGGACAAACTGCTGGACATTAATGACAATGTCAGCCACCCCCTGCACACCGTTGTCAGCACCCAGAGGAGCCTGTTCAGTGCAAGGCTGCTCCTTCCCAAGTGTCGGACCAACAGACTCAAGGACCTCTTTTGTCCCTCATGCCATCAGACTATACAACTCCTCACTCGGGGGAGGAGGAAAGGAGCAGAGAGGACAATACATGCATACATACATACATACATACAGTAAATACACATACACACCTGGACTTACATTAATACTTGATCTTTTTATAGCCAAAGGTTCTTATTAATATCTTTATACTGTCTTCTATACTGTATTCTTGCTCAAACTGATGCTGGAAATTTCAATTTCCTTGCAGGAGTCATCTCAAAAGGATTAATAAAGAGAAGTCTAAGTCTATATAGGCCTTGCCCTATACGAGCTGTTACTATTGGGTTTATCCCTTTGCGCATGCGCAGTTGTGAAGATTTCTTTTGCACCCTTGTGCTCTGCATGGGCCTCTGTTACGTCCGCAGTTACTGTATATTACAGCTGCGGGACCATAGATCTGCTCCAAGTTTTTTCAGCGACAAGCAGTACGAAGCCTTCCATGTCCAGCGGTGTCCAGCGGTGCCAGTTGTCTGACCGGCTACATCTTGTCCACGTCCACCCGAGCTGTGAGGCCTGCCTTGGCCCCGTTCACGCCAGATTTGCACAGGCCTTCTGGCCGTTCTGTGCCTGCCTGTCAACGAAGGAGCTAAAGCGACGGGCAGGCGCCTTCTTGGCGCTCCAAGTCAAAGGTGACGGCAGCTGGGCAGATTGACACGACTCCAGTGACATCCTGGAACTTCCGCTGACTCAAATCCCTCCAAAGACGGTTCTCTCACCGGATCTGCCCCCTCCCCACTAGGAGGACTAGAGAAACTTTTGAATGTTTTGATTTTTAATTAAGTTACTGTCTCTAGACATTTACAAATCAGAAAACAGAGTGACTGAAAGAGGATGGGATAATGGACAACAGCTTAGAATATAGGCAAGATTGCTGAAAAAAAACACAAAATGGCCAAGTAAGTTTTGTATATAGACAGTACATATGATCTAATAAGACATGCATAAAATAATTAGGCAACAAACAAAACTACTTTACTTTATCACATTACATCTGACCACCTCATGTTTCATGTTCAAAGAAGCCAATTATCAACCTTTAAACATGACCGAGCCTCTGACGTAGAAGATCACTGTGAGAGAAGGTGACTTTCACAAGCTTGTTTAAGGCTTAAGCATGGAATAACTACAAAATAAAAAACCCAGTAGACTAAAAACATAATTAAAACTTATATAAAATACTGTATGTCAAAATCGAACAAACTCAGATCCATATGTATATTTTTTAAATCACGCCTGGAAATGTACATTAAAAAATTGTTGCTTCAAGATACAACGATAATCCCAGAGATGCCAGAGATTCCCACCCCTATTGATTATATAGAAATAGTTTGGCAATCTACTTTAACATGACACATATTGATCCACAGAGACCACCAATAGCATCAACACCACCTTCCGCTGTTCATGCATCTACGCACAAATGTGTAGTCTCCCAGTGGTGTAACAGTGTGTGCCTTGACAGTGAGAAGTGCTGACGGTAGTGACCAGCCCTGCGTTACCTTGACCCTGTGCCAGACAATCAAGGGCAACAGCCTGGTACACCCATAGGCAGAGCCAATACCCTACTGCCGCCACCCACACAGGCTGTCACACTCCTGAGCAACAGTCATCCCACCGATGCATGGGATACTAAAATACACCTGGTGTCTCTGATGCTCTTAAAGGCAAAAATTTGGCAGCAATTTGAGGACATCAGATTGATTCTCAAAATGGCAAGATTAATTATCTTTTATTCTAGACCTCAAAAGGTTTAGTTATGTATCCTTGAGTTTAATAAAGAGCTCAATTTACTTCTACACACAACCCCATCACTACAGTATACAGAACAGCTTAGTGCTGCATTTTACTCTTAATTATATGTAATTGACATCTATTTCCTTCCATTCAAACAGTGGAGAAGCAACAGGAAAAGATACTGGCTTAAAATGTTGTGGCACACACATCAAGACTCTTTACATCTAGCTGTGTGGAGGCTGATCAAGGTATTCCTTTTATACGGTTAAGAACAATCAGAATCAGATCCATTCAGCTTACACTTTGAATGGGAGAGGAGACACGCAAGCTCTTCGCTGCCACCATGCCGCCAGGTGCATGAGTGTTGAGGTGTTGTGTGGATACTTGTGGGACATGGACATTGACCTGGGTGGGAGAAGGAATTGAAGCGTTGTGAAGATCCCCAGCTGCTGTGACAGACACAGGGAAAAAGGTGCCGATCTTTGTGTCACAGCAGCTCGAGGATGGACTTAATGAAGAAGGAGCAGCTTTGAAAGAAAAGGGTCGTCCTGGCTGTCAGAGCCAGGGCAGTGGCCCATTAGCGGTGGACCGGAGACAGGAAAGTCATGGCTGACAGAGTGAGTAGGGACAGGCACAAGTCAACAGCTAGCACTGGCTAATTATTATTAGGTGCTAGGGAAGTGGAAAGGAAGAGAACCAGGCAAAAGCACGAAACATGGAGCGGAATAAATTGGCAATTTGAGAGAGTGAACAATTACAAAAGGCTTGTGTCATGCCATTTATACACTATCTACAAGTTGTAGATTGGAACCCTTCCCTGGAGGCCTTTAATTTAAGCAGGACAGTTGTCAAGAGCCAAATAAATCACTGTACAGGGAATCTGCTTTCACAATAGCAGAACACCTAAGTTGGCTTTTTCTTAATTTTGTGGAAGACTTGAGCTTGCTTAAAAGTATAGCTATGTGTCTTTAATCACTGGTGAATATGTTTCAAGGAAAATGTTCATTGTATGCTTGTTTCATCTGGGCCTGTGTGTTACAACCTGATCTTACATAATTCCGTGAAATGAACTACTCAACTCAAAATCTGTGGCAGTTTCACAGAATTGCAAAAAATTTCAGAATTCCGTGAAATAAACATGGCCCCTTAAATTAAGGAAAAGGTCATGGGTGGGCTTACGATTCCGTGACACATGGAAAGAACGCTACGGATGGATTAAGGAAAAGAAGAAAGCGACTTTAAGAAACCTTACACACAAGACATGATCCCCGGTTTCCTGGGTGAAAGTCCTGTGTTTGACTCATCCACCACCCCAACCAACCTCCTTACGCGGATTTTCGGGTTTTTATACTACTTGCTACCATAGTCGCTTCTAATGCTACGTCATCTTCTCATTGACTTTACATTGGCAATGTTTTCCGTGGTGGCCACACAGACTTTTCACTCATTCCGTGCCACCACCACGTAATGCGGTGTTAGCAGTTTGTGATCATTTCACGGATTTCTGTGAGACCAGGCTGTGAATACATGCGTACGTGTGCAAAGAAGAGTAACTATACTCATTAGTGGACCTCCTGTTGGTGTTCACTGGCCCATTTTTTGAGGTTGATCCCTCCATCCCCCTAAAGAAAACAACTAAAGGAGATACAGAAAAGAAAAACAAGCATTGTTTGGCGCCAGCAACCACAAGGCCACAGTGTTCAAACTACAAAGCCTTCTTTACATTGGTGTGAGGTCTGATCGTCACATGTACTGTATGTGCATGCTGTTAGAATCTACTCGTTCCACTTCAAACTACACTCGCCTACACAATCCACCAACATCACCATCAATGTAGCCTTATAGGAACTTTAAATCACTGCTACATGGAAATCAAAATAAAGTGCTTTTCAAAAACAGTTGACAGAATAAAACCAATACCAGACTATCAATGTTTTCCTTCACTAGATAGAGCAGAGCAAACTTCATATTAAGCTCTAATTTCACCATTTTAGTAGTGAACTAACCCAACAAGGACAAATTACTTCCTCTGGAAGGAAACGTCAACCATGACTCCATAATGACGTACTATTCAAATCTCATTGTGCTCCATTAATAAGTTCTGAACACAGGGATAGGCATTGTATTAGTAGACAGTCAGTCAGAAAAGCCAATGGGCTGACAGACTTAGACCACAGACAGCATGGCAGTCTTAGCTCTCATTAATACAAATGCACTAAGACAAATAAACAGATTTACAGCCTCCGTGGTGCTGACCTAGTTACCCTCAAGTCAGTCAATGAAAACAGACTGGATATTGAAGTCCTTAAACTAGTAGTGGAAGGAGCATTTTCCAGTAACATGAACTCCCAGGGGTAACAACAGATGAAATGAGATGACAAACACTGAGTGCTCCGATTGCTAAGTGCCTGTAGGGAGGAGCATGAAGTTGTGCATTTGTGTGTTTATCTGCAGAGTGTGAGTGGTTGTCCTCTACATGCTTCCCCCAAGATTCAGCCCTCAACTGCAATTGCACCTCCCTGTGAGTGAGTGTGGGGTCCCCCATGCACTGCCTTGCATTCCCACGCCTTGGTGGATGCTCTCTGACATGACAAACGTAAACAGATGTTGCACCCGGACAGGAAGTGGCTGACTTCTGAGGGTCTGAAGCTGTTTGTCTCCGTGACAGAGAACAGTTAGGAGGTCACAGTACAGCAGGAAACAGCAAAGAAAATGTCCCAGGCGAGTGTGTGCGTGTAGGTTGGGGCTGGGGATTGAAGAGGCTGTATTTACAATTTGTAACCTCATGGTCAGGGTTATACAGCTGCCTACACCTAGTTCAACTTTATGGCTCTAACCTTACTGCAGTCCCACCAAGACTGTAAATGAATGGCAGAACACGGAGCTCATATCTAAAGCAGAGGGAAGGATGATTGATTAAAAACAAGAGAGGGAGACAGTTTACACATTACACAATTTTGGCCCCTACTATTATCAACATTTAAGTAACAGTTGTAGGATTATGACAAGAAAACCCCTAAATGACAGAAACAAAAAATATTGCAGCCAATTATGTGTGTAAAGAGCACGTTGTAGGAGAAATTTAATAAAAGTATTATCTTCATTTATTTTTAAGTAAGTCCACACTATGGGAAGGAGGAGAAACATAGCAGCAACGCAGCCTCTATGGGTTGAAATGTATATGTCTGTTGCATCTCTGACCACATAGATCATCATAGCTGGGCACATTATGTGCTCTGTTTTACTCGTACCACACCCAGCTGTAATGTAGCTTGGTACTAGAGTGCCACGGTGCATTACAGGTGCTCAAGATGTACGAAAGGCATGTTGTCACTATAGCTGCACGATATGTGGAAATTATCTAATTGTGATTATTTTGATTGATATTGTGATTGCAATATGATTCATGATATTGGAGGGAATGATCATTTTTACATACTTCTCATTTTAATTGAAAAATTTTAAAATCTAAAAAAGGAAATTGATGTTTAGTGTGATTTATGAGAGGATCTGTACTAAACAAAACAAAAAAAATGTTAGTCTGTAGGATACAATTTGTAGGCTGGGATGTTTCTACAGCATCACAATAATTCATTCAGAATGGTTTGACACATGTTTTGCCTTTAACAAATATGAGGGACCCACCTGAAATACTCC
>NC_045740.1:4743914-4758877 GCF_008692095.1 Etheostoma spectabile
CCCTGCATTTTGGATATTGCAGTACTCCATATTGCAATTTTTGCAAAATTGCAAGTGATTGTGCAGCCTTAGTTGTCACCATTTGTTGGCAGGGCAAGACTAGGTAAAGATACTCTTTAAAATGAGAAATACAATTTTTCCTATTTTCTAGTGAATATTTCCTGAATTGAACTTCCATACATTTAGTAGGCATCAATCCATCTCATCTATAGGCTACTAAACTGCTGACGACCACAGGCACACAAATCAGTCCGTTTCACCATTTTCTTCCAAAGCAATATTTTCTCTTTGTAAATCTTTACACCTTAAATTCCTATATTTTTTTGTTTTGTATCCCTTTTTAATGACATTGTACCAGTTTAAAATGACAATTAAAACATTATTGAGAAGTAATTACACAATAAGTAAAGAGCTGTAATCTGTTGTTTCACCAAATTATTTGATCTATTTTCTGTATGATGATACCAAAAAAAAATCTTTTTCCATTTCTGTATGAAGGCCTATGCGAGTTTGGGCCAGGAGTTCTTCAGGGTTTGGGAAAAAGACAATTTAAATAGATCAGATGACAGCAGACTGCTTCAACATTTGAAACCAGCCATCCTATTAGCGCTGGACTGCCTCTGTACTGGGCAATCTGGAGCAAATCACAGTGGCACCAAATGGAACTGCAGGATGCCTGCTGCAGGGACGGGATAAAAGTCTGTGTGCTGGGTCCTCTGGGCCTGCCAACTTTCATCCCACTGTTGCACAATGGCTTGCTGATGTTTGAAATGCAAAGCATGGATTTGAAATAAGACGGCCACTAACGGCACATCTGCATCTTCTTTATTTGATAAGCTCAGGCCAGAGAGGGTCCTCTTGACAGACATGCCACACACACAGTGCTAAGGAGGGTGTTCATGTGCAATAAGTGTGGGATAGGAAAAGAAATGCACACACTTCAGTATCGACAGGCACGAATGTCTACAGGCACTCAAAGTGAAAGAGGAGAAAAAACTGTAGTGAACATTAGACAGTGGAGTCTAGGGACTGAGAGAAAAAGCAGGATGAAATATTAATGGGAATGAAATATTTATCATTCTTCTATTGAACTCTAAAGTTTTGGGAATGCAGTTTTTTGCACCAGCATATTTACACATCTTAAAACTAGGAGAATTCCTGAAGAGGTGTGAGAAGGTTGTCAAGTGGTCAGTCCTGTCTTTTCATATACATGTTCAATTTTCACTCTCATCAGGATTCTTCTTATGAAACACAGTGCCTTAATGTTGCAGGAAATGCCAGAGAAGCTTTTTTGCACTGACTTTCTGTGTAATTATGGTCTTGACAGCCAGAGGAGTTCAGATGGATACTGTGTAAGAAGCAGGTGCATACATCAAGGTACATAAACATGTTGTCCGAAGAACACATACTGTATGAACATGAACCTTTCAAACAGATACATTGTGTACAAAAGCCCCGTGCACGCTACACCAACCATCTTGAAGAAAAGCTCTCTTTCTCCACCATCAATCTTCACATCTTTCCTCTGTTCAAACACGTACAATTCCTCTTGACATGTCCCAAGCTCCATTTCATGCAATGAGATCCAATGAAAGTTAGTGTTGATGAGAAGCTTAAAAACATGCATAGTGCAAGTATTTGCTCTTATTAATACTCCAATAAGTGCTGATCTATATGTGTAAAATGTTAGGGAAACACAAATTTCTCTGTGATCAATGCCACATTGTAATTGAGGTTTTCCCCTTAAACTCCAATTTTTTCTATATTGGTACAAGCGTATGTCGCTTCCGACATGCATGATCCAAAGGCAACATTATATGTGAGTATTTTAAAGTAGACATTACTGACATATAATTATACATGTATATACGTGTTGTTTAACTAAATTAAATCATACCTTGCACTTGAGAACCTGAAATTAGTAAAATTTTAAGATTTTCAATTAAAAACTTACTTAAATGATAAATTGATTATCAAACTAGGTGATTTAGTTTCTGTCAATCAACCAATTTCTTAGCAGACAAATTGTTTCCTTACTACCAAGGTAACAGCTTACAACCCATTCTTGCCTTTGATCCCTATTTTTAACTGTCACCATCAGACACCTGATGTATTTTCTGTGGACTTTAATCATTGGATATCAGTTAGCCACGCCAGCACAAAAGATGTCCCCCCTCTTCTTTACTGGAGGCTGTCAGGGACCAAGATGCCCTCTGGCAATAATTGCACCTTATAAATGAGTCTTGACAAAGGAATGGAGGGTGGTCAACCTCTTACTGATCTGACAGTGCAACTTAATTGAAACTATCAATCAGAGAGCCACTATCTATCTCTTCCTTTCTGACTTCGATTCTTTCCTGCATAATCCATTTCTCCCACTCACAGCTGCAAGAATTTATCTCCTCTCTGTCAGTCTCGCTGCCTCTCATGCTCACTTGCACATGCATATTAAGACCTATGTAGGTGCGCAAAATCAGTACAAAAAATATTGCTTCTCTCTGCTGGCTCTCCATCCTCATCATCCCCACCCCCTACAGTGCACAAACACATTACTTGTTCATTACATCGTGACAGTGCTAATTAATACATCAATCCTGCATTTTCTGCAGTTTTTCCGTTAACAGGTCTGCCTCTAAGACTATGCAGCAGGTTGTGTGGTTAGCACAGTGTCATCTAAAGTCCCTGTGTAATAGCAAAGTAGAAGCTGTTTTCCAAATCAGTACAGCCCCACACGGGATGTCACCGCCACTGTCAGGGAAGAGAGGATAAAGTCAGAACAGAAGGATATACCTCCCCTCGCTGGAGAGGAAAGGGTTAAGCCTATTACAGAAGACCAATCAGGACTGGGGGACCACTGCAAACCTCTGCAGTAAGAGAGAGAGAGAGAGAGAGAGAGAGAGAGAGAGAGAGAGAGAGAGAGAGAGAGGGAGAGAGAGAGAGAGAGAGAGAGAGAGAGAGAGGAACAAGGGAGTGAGGGAGAGAGGGAGAGAAGAGAGCAGAGCGGGATATAGAGAGATACTTGAAGTCTGATGGTTTGCAATCCTATCTAGACCGTTAGGCAGGGAGGGAGCGCAACAGAGAGTTGGTGAGGTGAGTATTCACAAACCTCTCCAAATGGATGGATAATAAAAAATGGGGACCAACGGAGAGGAAAAAATCCACCAACATCACTATCAGGACTAATCTCTGTGGACTTTTTCTCTGTCTGTGAGGACAAGAACATCTGTCAGTTGTGTAACCGTTGTATGTTCATCAATATTCAATCCCAATTCTTGGATTGCCGCTGGAGGGAGCAGAATATAAACCAGCTGTTTCAATCGGTCGACCTAGATGGTGACAGAGCTGCAAGGAGAGGGGACAGTGTGGTGTATGGACCAGCTCCAAAGCATCAGTGTTTACCCTGCATGGTGAGCTCTGCTGTGTCTTGATGGGGCACTTTACTTATTGGTTTGATTACACTAAGGTGAGTAAAATGTATGTGACAGCAAAGAAAGCTCAATGCCACACATGTGTCACCACAACAAATGCATGGGATTAGAAATTATCAACATCATTTTACTTAATCACTTCAGTTATAATATATTGTTGATTTATTTAGAAATATATGGTTATAGTTAAAGTGAAACCTATTAATAACTGATTAAAATATGTTAAGTCTTAAACTTGCAATTCCAAGTTGATGGTATTACATCGCACTCTAAAAGGGTTTTGATCATTTGTTTATGCATTATGGGGGCCCCGACATACTGTAAACACAATAGTTTCTTTCTTACTGCTACACATTCCAAACTGTCAGGCTGAGTGGTATGCAATTGTACACTTTAAAACTGTAGATCTTAATAACATGCATGATCCTCTGTCTTGCCTGGTACTAAACGCATGGCGCCCATTGATCATTTCTGCTGACATTGTGGCACAGTAAAGTATGACATCTCTCACTGAAACAACAACAATGACAGACATTTTTCTCTGAAGAGATTACATAGATCCCATACATGAGGGGGCATCCATGTATGTATGACAAGTTCCCCTATAAATTAGACTGCGCTAAGGCTCTTAGCAAGTCTGGCTTGTCATTAAAACTGTATGACCATTCAGCACCACTGTCGCTGTACACAAGTGACATACAGCAATTAACACTAAGCATTTTCCTGTAATTATTTACACAAAAACAACAAGAAAAGATAAATATTACTAAAGTCAATCTTTAACCCAAAAAACAGCAGGCTGGGATGTCAAATACCAGTTACTTTTGTGCAAGCCCTTTAAAAGTGCCAGTGTTATGTAAATGCATTTACAAAGATGTAAAGTGAATCAGGCGATACACAGGAACATGATAAGACATCAGAGGCTTGTTGCTATGCTAATGAGAGTTTCCTTGTCGCCTCTCTGCAGAGGATATGTTTATTTTCACTAACGCATCCCCCACACTTCCCTATCCTACTCCTCCTACTCTCCCTCTCCCTATCATCCATTACTCTATCCTTTCTCTCCTCATGTCACTGTGACAGAAAGATCTGGCATTGAAGGACAGACAGATGATGTATACAACTCCTGCTATCTAAAGACCAATTCTTGTCTGGGATCTTTTTGCAAATCTACCACAGGTTTTCAGATGAACTCACTCATACTGTACTACCTCATGATGATGACCTTCTCCTGAATCGCTGAATCAACCCCCCTCCATGCACACATCTAAACTGGTGATCACAAATGTCTCAGTGATCACATGTCATGGTGATTTGACACACATGGACTCTGATAATCGGCTCTACACACGCCATCTCCATTGATTGAGGGTTCAGCATGTCGAGGGGCAAACTGGAGACCTGTGCTCGATTTTCATGCCAATGGAAGCTGGAGCCAGGCGTACAGAGACTGATGAGAAAGGTGGAAAGTGAAGGCCTGTTCCATTAGTGCTCCCAGGGACATGTGCCTAAACTCTGCATGGACACACTGACCTCTCCTGGAAAGATTCTGGACATTATTATGGTGTGCACTAAAGAATATACATGGCTGGCTGACAAATTCTGCCTCTTGGAGTACAAGCAAATGGATGTAACTGCTTTTTTGTATTTACAGATCTGACTCTCTTTTCACAGAGGACAAAAAAGCAAGGATTTGGATCATCGTACTATGAGCGGTACATTCCAGCCCTGTGCAGGGGAAAGAGTCTGTGTTTCTTTGTTTTCTTGGTTGGATGGGCCTCTTCTGCCTGGGAATATCATGAGATTATAAACAGGAGGTGGCCCCGACATCTTATCCCTATTCCTCTCATCCATCAGAGCTCCAAACATTGCCAAAGCAAACGGACCGGAGATTGTAGATAACGTCTGTAGAAGACATTTGCATAATTATTCTCTAAAATCCACTGGTTGTAGGTGGCCATTAAGGTTGGAAAAAAAGCTGGCAGCCCATAGACAGTCTTACGCGAGACGGACAGGTGTTTTTATGGCTGTCAGCCTCTCTGGGAGGGACTAGCAGTGAAAGGAAAAGCCTTGCTGGGGGGCTCTGCCAGAGCGGAAACCCACTTCCACTGGCTATGTTTGGATGTGATGCTGGTCTCTGTGGATACAACATGGACTCTATGGCCTGATTACGCAGCCTTGGTATTCAGATAGTGCTGGAGGGAAGGGTAAATATAAAACTAAAACATTTGTTTTTCTCCTTGTCATCTAGAACCCAAATAGATTGGATTTATTTATTTAGGGGAGGTTGGATGATTTTAATATTGCATGTACTACTGCAGTCATTTCAATTTATCTTGGATTGCATGTGTATTAGTTTTCTCCCCAAACCAAATGTTAACCAGAACTGCAAGCAGTTATGACGGGGTCCAAACCTCCTGACTCCAGTCGCCCCAGACAACCAGGGGAGCCCGCAGAAGCGGGACACAAAGCGTAACGGTGGGGAGGCAAAAATCAAGAAATATTGAGAGGTGTGAGCCGTAAGGTCTGCGGTACGTTGCCGTTGCAAATATCCCATTTACATTGAGTAGAAGGGCTGAAACTGGTCTAATTTGGCTACAGCGCCCCCTAATGGCCGGTCTTTGCCAAATTTGGTACGGAGCCTCAGAACAGCATACCAAGCAAGCATCACCAGTTTCATGTCTATAGCATTTACAGAGAGATATTGCAATTGCAAATTTCCCATTTAAATGAATTGAGTTATCGGCCAAAACAAATAAACGTTGATTATAGCGCCCCCTAATGGCCGATCTTCACCAAATTTGGTACAGAGCATCGTAGTGGGACCATGCAAAATAATTTTTTTTTTGCTGATAACACTTAATTTTGTTGAGATATGATATGTGTTTGGTAGCCAACTAAGAAAATGTCGTCAAATATGCATACTTCAACGTAGCAAAATTCTTTCAATAACTTTTTGTCAGTGCCATCTGGAGATGCTACGTACCAGTTTTTGTGTAGATCGATCACACGGCCTAGAAGGAGTTTAAAAAAAGTTGGCTTTGCGCATTGCGCAATATTGCGAAATGAAAAATCTGAAATGGATGTGGTCTATATCACTTGATCCAGCTTGATTCAGTGAACACGTGGATGTAAGGTTTGTGTAATGTTGGAGTTAAAGGCAAAACCACAGCATAGCACCAGCTAGTGGTCCACATGTAATTTTAGGTATGTGAGGTCCATGACCCATTGTACATCTACCCTGTAAATTTAAAGTTGTTCACATTAGTGTAAGTGGTGAATCCAAATGTGGGTCCCATAGGCCACGCCCACTTTAACCAATCAGTACTCCACTGTAGGGGTGGCCTCAGGATTGACCCTACATGGTACCTTCCAAATTTCGTTGTATGGAATCATCCATGTTATTTTTGGGCAATTTGGTTGAAAGAAATCCATATTTCTGATATAAAACACTTTGGAAACGGGTCAATTTGACCCAAAGACAACACAAGGGTTAATATACTACAGCTAAACAAAATTATTCCTCCTTAAAATTATTTAAATGTAAAACATACTCAAAACATATTAACCCACTGTGGTACCACACACACAAATACATGCTCACATTTTTGAGGGGCACGCATGTCAGACCTGGCAAAAACTATAACGTTTGTAGTGATTGGACTTGAGTATTGCCAGGGGGCTCTATAGTGCCCCCTTACAAGCTTTGGAATTCTGAAATAATGAGAAGTTAATATACCAAATTTTGTGGGAACGTAGGTCTCATTACTGATCCACGACATATCGCCGCTGATATAATACCGTCCGATATGATCAACTTTTTTACACATTATCATTCCAATGTCAAAATGGTGACAAAAAATGCAATGCAATTAAAATGTCTGTGCAACATGAACATGGACCTTACATGAAAACAAAATGTGTTTTCAACTCAGACATTGTTTAAATTCACCAACCCTGTGAGCTGCTAGCTAGCTGTCATGTTTTCAGCCGGGCTACAGTAATAATCCTCACAAAGCATGTCCTGTTTATTCCCCGCCCTCCTTACTTGCTGCAGCCAACAACAATCCAACGAACGCCCGCTGGTCTGATGGGTGTTCCCCAGAGAGCCATTCATGTCTTTGCGGTGAAAATTACAGGGTTAGGGTCATATATTATATTATTTCCATGAAAGTCATACATCTGTAAACCGACTAAACACACTGCTGTAATCACATCTAGGTGAGATACAGACAACACAAGACCAGAGAACCATGTCTCAACTTACTACAGACAACAGTTGAAGCCAAAAGACTCAACAATGTATTTTATATGAATTTATTTCTACAGGTATGTCTGTTGGTTTCTTTTAGGTCCATTTGGAAAGTGCAAAGCAAAAATACAAAAACAAAGTGCAAAAATACAAAACTTCTAACACACACACACACACACACACACACACACACACACACACACACACACACACACTTGAAATAACTATTTAAATAAATATATAGAAATAAGTAATTATAAATTGTTCAGGGTGTTCTATCTATTATAACAGTCCCTGTTTATGGTGAAACACAGAGATACACATCACTGGAGGAGCATTTCACTGTAGTCCATGGTGTCATTTAAATTGTCTCCTTATTGGCCAAAAAGGTAGGAGGGTCTTGTAACATTGAATAGCAACTGGCTCAAGCAACTGTTGTTTAAAACCAATGTGGTCCACATCACATGCAGAGGCATCATTGGGTTTCCAGTTGTCTATCTCCGCCTCCCGGGAACCGATTGGCTCACGGCTCATGAGAGGTCTTGTTTGATTTGTAAGACTTCAGAGAGACACCCACATTGAGCATTAGAAGTCTTGCGTGAGACACAAAAGTCCAGAAGTGAAATGCTATTTACCATTTTCTGTTGTAATCGGTTGTAAAACCTACTTTTTAAACTCCTCCTAGAGCATTAATCTGATCTGCAAGAAATGTTGACTGTATGCTCGGTCGACCCTCATCACAAAAATTTATTAAAATAATTCTGAAAGTTTAAAAATGTCCAAGTTACAAAGGAGCAACTTCGTGAAGGTGGCAGTCGAACAGGAAGAGTTGTAATTCTTGGCAACAGTTATTCTGAATCAGAGGAAACTCGGCACAGCTGTTCCCCGTGCTCCACTGAGGAAATGTACTTCCTTATATGTTTATAACTGCATTGCATTACACTACACTGCACTAGTCTGATAAAATTTCTCAGATGTGTTGTTAATTACAACTTTCTAGAGATCCACAAACATGAACCTCTTCTTTTCCTTTTCCTCTCCATGAATTCTATTTTTCTCTTCTCCCTACATGCAGGATAATGCATATCCTTCCCTGCCCGGAACAAGAAGCCACAATGAGCAACGTAACGGTCACCGACAACACTGAACCCATCAGTCGCACCATGAGTCCGGCAACCCCCAGCCCGTATCCCTATCCTGTCAGTTTCCAGGTCTCCCTGACTGGCTTCCTCATGCTGGAAATCCTCCTTGGAATGAGCTCTAACCTCACTGTGCTTGCCCTCTATTGTATGAAGTCAAACCTCATTAGTTCCGTCAGTAACATTGTTACTATGAACCTCCATGTGTTGGATGTGCTAGTTTGTGTGTGCTGCATCCCCTTTACCATTGTGGTGGTGTTGCTCTCTTTGGAGGGAGACACTGCCCTCGTCTGCTGCTTCCATGAAGCCTGTGTCTCCTTTGCTAGTGTCGCCACTGCTGCTAATGTGCTTGCTATCACCCTTGATCGCTACGACATCTCGGTCAAACCAGCCAACCGGGTGCTGACAATGAGCCGTGCCCTGACCCTGCTAGCTTCCATTTGGGTGCTATCCTTTGTTAGTTTCCTCGTCCCCTTTATTGAGGTGGGCTTCTTCGCCCAGGGCCATGCTGACCTGAACCAGACAGTGGTGGAGAATGTGGTCCACACTAACCAGTACTATACAGAACTTGGCCTCTATTACCACCTGCTTGCTCAGATTCCTATTTTCTTCTTTACTGCCGTTGTCATGCTCATCACCTACTCAAAGATCCTGCAGGCACTCAATATTCGCATCGGCACACGTTTCCACACCTCACAGAAGAAGAAGGCTCGCAGGAAAAAGCAGCCATCCATGACAGCAATGACAACGCAGCAAGAGGCCACAGATGCATCCCAGAGCAGTGGTAGTCGCAACCCCACACTGGGAATGCGTACCTCTGTCTCTGTCATCATCGCCCTGCGAAGGGCTGTTAAGCGCCACAGAGAAAGGCGAGAGCGCCAAAAGAGGGTTTTCAGGATGTCCCTCTTGATTGTTTCTACCTTCCTGCTGTGCTGGACGCCTATCACAGTACTCAACACAGTTATCCTGAGTGTGGGCCCCAGTGACCTAATGGTCAAGATGAGACTGGGTTTCCTGGTCATGGCTTATGGGACCACTATTTTTCACCCTCTACTCTATGCCTTCACAAGGCAGAAGTTTCAGAAAGTCTTGAAAAGCAAGATGAAGAAGCGAGTGGTGTCGATCATTGAAGCAGATCCTACCCCTAATAATGCCATTATCCACAACTCCTGGATCGACCCAAAGCGGAACAAAAAGGTGACATTTGAGGACAGAGATGCTCGACAAAAATGTCTGTCTTCTGAGGACGTGGAATAAAAGAAAGAACTCCTCATCTTTAAGGTCTACAGTCAATAAAAAGCAGCTAAAACTGACATCAGGTCATGATGAAAAAGGGAAAATGTTAATCCAAAGCAGAAATGTAAATATGTGCAATAGAATGTACAAAATCAAGAGGTGGATAATTTATTACTATTTATTGAGAACAAACGTAGGTACGTACTGTAGATATTGCATGGCTTTTTGTAACGGTAGCAACATACAGTGCATTGTGTACAAACATAATACATGTACAGCATAGGGTAAACAAGGTATATAAATAGAATGAGAAGTAGGAATTATTATGTATATGTATTATAAATTTTGTGTTCACTCACCTAAGCAGCAAAAGGCCTCCAATTATACCCTCCCCTAAGTAAAGTGTTGATTCTGTAACAACTGTGAGATTACTGCCATTCATCACCATGCCCTTGGTCCCCAGTGACCACTGGCCATTGCCTGCAAGCCCTCTGAGGAAAGGTAGACAGATAGGTCAAAGATGAAGAGACAGGCGTGGAAAGGAAGTAGCAAAAGTAGTGTATGTTATGTTGCAATAGTCAAAAAGCTATGGTGTACTGTTCACAATCACTGCTTTTAGAGTTAAAGATCAGTTGCATTCCATAGACACAACAGAAGACCACGGTTCTCATCACCTTGTTTGACATAAACCAGATGTAATCAAAGCCTAGTCTGTTTCCCTTTAACGGTCATGTCTTTGAGCCAAATGGAAAATCTACAGTTGCCTTATTTTGGTTTGACGAATTGAGCATGAGTTTATGGTGAGACAGGGACTGTGACAGGGAGAGCACATTTTGAACATAATGAAAAAAATAACAAATATTGTTTTAATTCTAAAAGTGAATAGATTTCTCAGATGCTGTTTAGTAAAGACGTTATTTAATCAAACTAAAAGAAAATGTTGAAAATGGTTGTATTATCAAATTGTCTGTTTTTAATAACACTAGTCGACAAACAACGCTTTCCAAATAAGCAAATCCATAACTGCAATAAAGAGCTACTGCACAAATCTTAAAGCCTAATAAAACATTCTGTTTACAATTCACACAGAACATAATGAAATTCTTCTTCCCTGCCTGTGTATTTCTAGCCATAGTGCATTTCCTCATTTGTTTATCAAGGAACAGGATAGTGAAATTGTGTTTCCCAGCTGTTTCTAGTAGACTGTAATTCAGCCAGCCTTGTATTTTAGGATCAACTTGTCTATGTCCAAGTTTGCCTTAAATAAGTAGAAATAACTATTTATACAGCTGCAGATGGATTTCAGATTAATAATCTACAAGAAAAAAACTGTCAAATTAATTACATTCAATCTGCACGCTCATGCCGAGTCTAGATGCAGTTACAATTAGCATATGAAGTCATGCTCAGCTCCCTGAGTCAATGATTACATTCTATCTAACATGTCTATAATGCACAGTGCATGTAATCATAAAAAGGTACATACACAAATGTAAACTGTACTTCACAGTATATCTTAATAATGAGCTTGTTATGCCTTTGCTTTCTCAGGTATAATAGAAAATTGATGAGCCCTTTAGATCCTGAGAGCACTGGACTGTTGGCTACCAGAGCGATTACACAACCTTGATCAGATGCTTCTCTGGCAGCCAGCATGTGGTTTGCAGCACAACAGAAAGGGTTGATTTGGGAATATTGATGCAGGCAAGGTTCTTTATGACCCTGCTGTAAACAGGCAGACTGGATGTCACTGTACTACTACCTTGAGGGCATGTCTGTGATGGAGAGTGGAGATGGGATCACAGCCAGCAACAGATTTGCCGACAAGGGAGGGAAAATGATGGCCTATGAGATGAAACACTGAGCCAGAGGATAAATTTAACAAACATATATATATGAGCTATTTTTGTGAAGACAAACCTCAAAGGTGGGGTATCTGTATTCAAATGTAAAGACTTATTACTGTTATCAATACAACAATGACACTACCAGCTAAGTTCTAAATCTGAATATAGACCTCTGCTCAAATGGCAAACATCAGGTACTATTCCAAACCTCATTAGTGTTACTGAAAAATCCATTTGTATTGATTACCTTCTAAAATAACCTCTCAAAGACCAATACTATTTACACTAACTAGGCTTTGAGGTCACAATTTGTTTTCCATCCTGATGTGCAGCCACAGTGGCTAAGCAAAAAGGCCTTTCAAGCACAACCAAAATAGCCTGATGTTCTGACTGAACTGCCATTTTGTTAACACTGCATTATTCAGTCTGACATTCACTTCTTGTTTCTTGTCATTTTCTGTTTGGGAGGGGAGTATTTTGCCCTCACTAATTACTGAGCCTGATGTATCTGTTCTCTTGATGTCATTTTTTGCCAAAACTGAAGCTGTGTGGACAGCAGCAGTTGGCTTTAAGTTGATATTAGATGATGTTTTTGTAACATATAGAGCAATGTTCATTTAACTATTAATTATTTCAGTGTCACTGTCACACACTGAGGCCATCAAAAAGAAAAACAACAATCATTATTGAAGCTTCTGTTCTGTTTTTAGTCATCTTCATTTTCAGGTTCCATTGCTCCACTTCTCTTGGTCGATGCTTATTGCTATATTTGATTGGATTCAGGATCTGGCACAATTAGATGAAGTTGCTAACCTTGGTCCAATCTATAAAAAAGCACAGATTGGCTAAGTAGTTTCTCAAACTGGGGTAGAAACCCAATTAGGAGTGCAACAAGAGAACTGTGAAAGGCCACAAATAACCCTGACTCAAGATCAGACTGGATGCACTTTTACCTTAAACAGCATATTTCTGTGAAATAGGTGCAAAACATTTTTCAGAGCTTTTGGGTGGATTGTAAAATGTGGTGTAGGATATTAGGTAACGGCAGTGACCTCTATTTTGTATTAATCTCATTATCATGATGAAAGAAAATGCAACAGAACCTGGGCATACCTTGTTTTTCAAGGTACTCATCTTAATAAGGAATTAAAGTAAAAATAAATACCAAAAATATATGTTAATTACTCTTAAATTTGGTGTGACACACATAAAGATGTTCAGTTTAGTATGTGACTGAGTTACAAAACTGCCAATTTACGCTGTAAGTCTCATCTCATGTCTTAGTTTTCCCTTTTCTTCTGTATATAATTCCAAATAATCCAATATTGTGAGGGGCAAGCATTTACTGTATTGTTTAATTAAACTCTTAATCTATGTTAATTGTTATGATTGCTACCATGTTGACTGTACGTAGTTTCATGAAATTGCCCACATGGGACCACTTTCATATAGACATTTACAAATGTCTGCCATCTCAAGGTCAGCATTTCTGGTTAGCATATTGGATAGGTTAGCAAACCGACACAACACCTCAAACCCGAGGTGACCTACAGAGAAAAAAAAATAGGTCAATTCACTACCACGCTGGCAGAGGTTCACTGTGAGCCTTTAGAATCTCTTGACTGTGATCAAATACTTTACATTTCACTCAATGGCTGCCTCTCTTTTGCAGCTATGCCCAATTCAGATGTCATCTCTTTACGGCTCCTCTCTATCCAGCCACAGACACATAATAAAAGCCTGGGAAATCATATTACTCTGTCCGTATGGAGGCTGTATTGCATTAGGTCAGTGAACACTCAGCTCTAATTCTGCTATCGTAGAGAAGAAGAAAGTTAATTGAGCACACCAGCCAGCACAGCTTGACAAATTGGTGCATGTGGTCATTTTCCAAATGTTATTCTCACCAAGCTACATTTAGAGGGGTGGAAGGACACTTTATAGTGCTGGAAGATATATTTCTCTGATATACAACTTTTAATATCTGAACTAGAAAATCTATGGCACAGATAGAAACCAGGAATCAAAGGCAGACAATGGAGTATGACCTCTAACTGATATGACCTTAATGGTGGTATTGGACAAAAAAATAACACACCAGTCTGCCTTTAAATTGTTGCTGTGTAGATTATTGTTCCCTGTCGGAATCAGTAGAGAGCAGGAGTTTAGTGACACATGAAGTGATCTCCTTTATTATCCAGTCCACATCACAGAACCAAATAATCCTGGGGGTTGAACAGGGAAAAGCAATATCAAATGCATGCTAATGTAGACAATACCAATTATTGTAGTATTATAAATAAAAAAAATAGAATTCTGAATTTTATATGAAGAGAAAATTGGCGATAGTACAAGAAATGCTTACGTTATCAAGCATGGTTACAGCAATTGTTTAGTTTACAATTGATGAAATGTGTCATTTTATTGTTAAAATTGTCCTTTAGGAAATGTTGCTCAAAAGACAAAAGGGACAAACTATCGCATTGAACCAAAAATGTAAAGGACAAAAAGATGTCAGAAGCTCAGACATGGCTGCAGGCCCAGTCCCTGTGTGTTTGTGTGTGTGTGCGGGTTGGACGGACTTAAAACTCATTCAGTCCTACCAGGATTTTTCGATCGCAAAAATTCACAAATTCAACCAATCACCATGAATTCGTTACAATTTTGACCCCACAACTTTACCACAACTTTGTCCAATAACCGGAGTTTCTCGCAACTTCAACCAATTACAGCAGTCCCACGGTCAGTATGTGACTCTTGAGAGCCACAAACCATGCGGGAGTGAGAACGAGTTGACGTAACACACGTACACCGCCAAATTCATTTCCTTGTTTCTGATATGAAGACCAGAATTTCATCATTTGTATAACTTTGTATGATTTCATACGTTTTCTATTTTTATTTATACTTCAGCTGGAGTCCGATTTACAGCGGGAACACTGTTGACTGCATCAGTGATCTCTTTCCATTCTGCATATTTTCTAAAGCCTTCAATACCAGTGTTCAGGCTGCCAAATAGTAGCCTACACACGTTCAAATGAACCTGAGATATCAGGGTTTC
>NC_045740.1:4758887-4777602 GCF_008692095.1 Etheostoma spectabile
TCTGAAAAGTGCCACTTCTTAGCCGGATTATGTCTGGCCATGTCGGAAATTGTAGGGGCCTCTGCATTTATCAATGTACGACCATTCTTACGCTCTGATTGGTGTGATAAGAACGTTTCATGAATCTCACTTGAAGCCTGTCGTAAGAGGATTTCTACGCTCATATCTGCACTGGTTTCTACGTTAGGTGGATAAATGAGGGTCAATGTGTTTTGTAAGTTGGAAAAGGATAACAAGCCAATCTCATTAAAACTGTCTTTTAGATAATGAACCCTCCTCTGTTCCCACTGTGAAGCTGTTATAGGCCTTCCACCAATCAGGTGTACTGTTGTTGAACAATGGGGAAAATGTATGCCAGTTACATGCTACACAACCATATGTTACAACAAATCTTCAAGTTTTGATAAAATGAGAGATAATGGAGCTGAAGTGTAGCTGGCACTGTTGAGAGATATTGGCAAAAAGAACGTCATGGAGTGACCAAGGCTTTATCATAACACTTTCTAACGTACACCAGCAAATAGACGTATCCGAGTCAAACCAGGTAAGGCAGGGCCTTAAAATAAAAGGACCAAAAATAGTGTTTGAAGTTGGGAACTTAATGGCCACCATCCTCCTTCCTCCTTTGCAGAGTAGACATCTTAAGTTGCGGCCCGCTTACCTTTCTAGATACATTTAGATACTGTAGACTGTAATTTATGCCAATAATCAGAAGGAGGGGAGAGAGGTACCATAGAGCTAACAAAATTAGTCCTGGGTAAAACATAAATTTTGACTACATACTGTAGAAACAGGCTTGAATAGACGTGGGTAGACCTATCCATCTTTCCATATCTTTTAAAACATTGTTCAGAGCAGCAGAATAGTTCTGCTTCATAATTTGATTTACGCAAGTTAATTTTAAAGCCTGATAAGCTTCCTTACTCATCGCATAGAGATAGGTGAGGAAGAGACAGAGGGGTTTTCTAAAAAAGACAAAAAACAGGTGATGCTGTGTATTGGAAATGTACATCAGTGACACCATAACCGATTGACAAATGGCTTGAGCCAGAGGCTCTAGGGAAAGGACAAATAATGCAAGACTCAAGAGGCAACCTTGGCGTGAAGATCTAGAAACTGGAAACAAGGAGGACGAGGAGCGCCTCGTTAAGACTCGGGCTGAAGGGTTACAATACAGAACTTTAATCATATCTATGAAAGTGTTACCAAAGCCCATCACCTCAGACTGACCATAAGAATGACCACTCAAGTCTGTCAAAGACTTTCATTGCATCAAGAGAAAGAAGTGACATTGGTGTCTTACTGTCCTCTGCAGCATCAACAATGTGGAGAAGGTGTCTAACATTGTTGGCTGCCGTTCTCGTTTTTATGAATCCAGTTTGGTCAGAATTCACAAATTTTGATATGCTAAATGATGGTCTAGGAGCTTTGCAAATATGTTTTTAAATCAGCGTTTAGCAGGCTCAAAGATTGAGTGCACTCTATAGGATCCTTATCCATTTTCAGGAGTAAGAAAATCAAGGTTGTGTTCGCATCCCTTGAGAGTTCAACCTTTTCAATAGAGATTTTAATCATGTCAAGAAGGAATGGGCCCAGCTCTTCCCATAGTTCTCCTGTAGAAATTAATTTTTCTAAGTCAGCTGATTCATCTGCTGACAATTGAGGCAAGTCAAGCTGATTTAACCATCCGTCAAAGTGGGTTTTATCCACAGGGATCTCTGATTCAAATTAGAATAAAATGTCTGAAAGGTTTTATTTATTTCAACAGGGTCAGTTCTAACATTACCTTCTAAAGATTTAATAGGAGGAATATCTACAAAATGGTCACTGGACCTAATTCTCATGGCAAGTAAATGACTAGGTCTAGTAAATAATAGTGCTGTCTTGTTCTATTGATTAGGAATTCAGATTTCTGTTTCAGAATTTTTTATCCCCAGAACGTTCTGGAAACGTTTGTATTTGGTTGCGGGAACATTCCCTGAAGGTTAGGTTTGGTTGGTCAGAAAGTTTCCGTAACGTTCTGGGAAAGAATAGTATTGTATTGCTCTTAATAAAACCTTTTATCGCATCCCAAAATATCCTTGGGTCTTCTACAGAGCCAACATATAAGCCCCAAGCTGCTGGCCCATGATATAAGTGCATTCGTGGCCTGAACTTGAACTTCGTAGGCCTTTGCGTTTGACCGATCAATATTTTGGTCCAACACAGTATTGAAATCTGCACCAACAATAAAAGAACAGTGGGAGATTCTGTTTGACAGCAATAACTACTCCTTTTGTTTTAGAACTTGCTGAGGAGGATGCAATTGTATAATCAAATCTCTTGGCTGAACGGCCGGTATCCGCCTGCAGTAAATGTGTCTCCTGTAATAATGCAATGTCAACATTTCTCTTTCTTAGTAAGCCCAGGGTGCTAGCTCATTTACGAGGAGCATCCAGTCCGCCACAATTCCAAACAAAAAATGAAAGATCACCCATTATCAAAAAAGCTGCATTCTAAATGAAAGTATATGTGGGTATTGCTACTCCCTTTCATTTTGTTAAATCCTAACAATAGTCCATCCAAAGTTAAGTCCTTCAATACACAAATCATGTAAAACATAGAACAAGAACATAGAGACAGTGACACAAAAGAGAAAGCAAGAGGAGGAGGGGGAACATAGCCAGAGACTAACAATCAAAGTAGTTCTCTGATCAAGGTTGGATGTGGGGCAGCAAAAAGGAACACCAGCCCATAATAACCTGGCTGCAACCGCAACGGGTTCCACAATAAATTTACATCAAAATAAACGCATTTCTCGTCAACAAAAAAGAAACATGGAGAGTAGGTCATATTAAACTAGATTGACATAGCATTCAGCAACCCAGTCTCTGTAATCATATCAGATAACAATACCATGATAATAAAACCATTACACACTAAAGGAGAATTCTGGCCAATTTTTATGCAAGTACTTTTGATTGAAAACCTCCCGACCTGAATCGGTGCAGGCCACACTGAGTAGCTGCAGCTGCGTGTACAAGCTTCCACTGAGCTAAGACGGCAATTATTGGGGGAAGTTTTAGAGTGCCTTTGTGCCTCTCAACATACACAAAATGCAATTAATATGTCTGTACAACATGAACAGGCCCTTATGTGACAACAAGATGTGTTTTCAACTCAGACATTGTTTTAATACACCTTCCCTGTCACAATATTGGCAGTGTGTAGCTTACCCAATTAGCTGCTAGCTGTTAGCTGCTGTCAGTGATGTGTGTTCAGCCAAGCTTTTGTGAAAATCAAAACGCAGCAGTTTTGTGTGTATTTGTAGCTCATCCATTTTGTGTGTGATCAATCTGGTGTTGGTGAGTAGGAGGTTTGGCAGTGTCAATCTGTGTGGTAGTTCCTTTAGCTGGGACATTTAGGTAGTGGGCTGAATGAACTACAAAGTGTGGTAAAGCTACATTATGGAAATAAATACATAAAATGAGAACTCATACCTTTTGAAATAAGCTACGAGGATTTGTCATTGTTCTAGTATGAAAACAACAGCATGTATGTTAAAGGGGTGGTTCAGCATTTTGGACATTATTTCCAAGTTTGTTATTTTTATCAGGGAAGACCATTTTCAACACTTTTTCATCCAGTCCTTTGCTTCGGTCATTTTTGGATTTATTACAGTAAATATAATATAATAATAATTGGATGGTATTGAAAGCCGGGCTATTTTCTCCAATTTAGGAGACAACGTTTTCTTGACTCATAAATTGCAAGCATTAAATCTTCACAAACACGCTCATGCAGCACATCATTAGAAAGCTTAAAGTCTCATGATTCCATTAAGCCCACACACAAAGCACAAGATGACTTAAATTTGAAGTAAAGAAACACAGAAATATTCTGCGCCAATAGTGTCTAAAGTCGAGCGTGTATCCCTACCTGTTTCCTCGTGTCTTTATTCACAGCGGTGAAAGATCGTCATAAACTTTTTTTTCCTACATTGCCAACAGTTCAAAGAATAAGTACATCCAATCCTTTTAATCCAAAACGAGCTGGTCCCCTCACAATCTTGTAGATTCTGGCCGAGTTTCATCATAAACAAATCTGAACAGTCCATCATTTATGGATTTTGATCACTCCTGCCCTCTGACCTGAGGCCGCCACATTGTATCTTTGCATTCAGTTGGATTGTATGACGGCACAGTTTTCGATTGACAGGGGGTTTCAGCCAATCCGTCTACTGTAACTTGAGTTAGCCCTAATGGAAGCCAATCAAGTCGCAGGTTTCACAGAGGGCAAAAGTGGGAAAGATTGACAGCTATTCCAACCAGGTAAAACTAAATGTTATGAAACCAGGCTCCCTGTGTAGCCAATAAGAAGACGAGTTGATTGACCAGAAAATTTTAACCCTGTAAGGGCTCCAGCTGTGTCAAAGCCAAAATTAGGCCTTAGTTATTGCATTGCACCACTTCATCAATTTATTATTATTTATTTCTATAAATGTACGGATGTTGTTATTTCAAGTATGTGTGTGAGTGATGTGGATGTGTTTTTTAATTTGAGAAATTTTGTATTTGGCACTTTTTGGGCTTTTTTCTGAAAGGAAATGAGAAAAACGCACAGACATATCTGTAGAAATAAATCCATTTTCTGAGTAATTTTCTTCTGAATTTTTTCTGTATTAAGTTGAAACATGTGGCTAGGGTATTTTTGTATGTAACTCATGTAATATGCTTACAGTAGTGTTTTTTTATCATTTTACAGATGATTTACTTGGACGGAAATGAAAATTATTTGTTCTAACTTCTTTAGCTCTGTGTCAGTGAGGCCTAGTGTCACACTGACACTTGAAACAAAAAATTGAGAGTGTCAACTTCCTAATGACCTCAGGATCATCCCAGAGGGCCAAAGAATGTTGAACTGCATCACTTTTTGGGGGTAAAAATGTAGACGAGAAAAGCATGTATTTTCAAGTGATTTGTAAAGAGGTTTTAAGTAATTGGCTTTATTACAATAATAATAAACAGTTTCCTAATATTTTATTGATCAAATGATTAACCAAGAAAATAATTAATTGATAATTAAAATACTCATTAGTTGCATCAGCTTGTTATAATTAGCTTGACTGGTGGAAAAATATTCTTTTCTACAAGTAATAATAAAAAAAAAGAAATTGTCATGACATTTATCCTCACTTTACTTACTACCTGCAGCTTTTACTTCTACAAAATAAAATAATTCATCCTCTAAGTTTTCAGTCTGCCTCCTCCATAAAATCTAAAATACTTAACCATGTGGCACACTAAAACTCTTTCTATGGATCATCAAAGCACGGACAAACTATTGCTCTTGTAATTAAATTAGCCATATGCATTGACAAAGTGTGCTGATTTATCTTTTTCCGGCACCACTTCCTGGGAAAAAAAACATCCTCCGGGAATTGTCGCAGCCTTTGGTGATGTTATTATTGCGCCAGTTGATATCACAATGACGAGGGGGAAAAAAACAATATAGTGACCATATTCCCAGAAGCATATAATTATGAAAAATGTGCTGAAAGTAATGTTAACCTCTTTGATACTGAACATTTCCCTTCCATAATTTTTTGTGAGTTGAGGTTAACCACACAACTCCCACTAAACGTCTCTGTAGCTCTCTGTGAAACTTAAATTTTTTTCTATATGAAAATAATATTAAGAAAAAGAACAAATAATAATAATAATAATAATAATAATAATAATAATAATAATAACTTGATTTGATATAGTACCTTTTATAGACAAAGTCACAAAGTGCTTTGTCATGCTCTCCATGCTCTCAATGTTCATTTAGCACTTACCTGTTTTATCATGTAGCACTTTGGGATTTGCGTAAATATAAAGTGTATTAATATTAAATGTATTATTATTAATATTATTATTATTATGATAAAAAATTGTAAAAGATACAGTAGGACCCAACAGAAAATAAGCAAGGAAAAAAATAACTTAAAGACCAATTAAACTCGTTAAATATATTAAAGCCTGAAACCCTAAGTAACAAACATGAGTCAAAATCGAGTTTAAATAAATGCGTCTTAAGCTGCTTTTTAAAAGCATCAACAGAGAGAGTGTTTTAAAAAAAACTGTAGAAAACAACATTGTACAAACCAATGTGCAGACAATTCACATTTGGCTGCAGTTAAGAGTATAACGTTTGTAACTGTGTGCATTTACGTTTATATGGCAACCATGAAACTGTCCCGAGGGCTAACTAGTAGGCCCTATCAGTTGTGTCTGTGAAAGCTTAGTTCCACAATATCGAACGCAAATAGGAAAGACAAGGAAAAACTGCTCTCTGATGGAAGACAGACAGAAAGTGCCAGCTAGGATTTTTTAATTAAACTTGTGGTTAAATTTGGTGAATTATTTAGCCCCCTTCCCTGTTTGTTAGCAGTGGGAGTGGTAGCCTACCAATGCATGCCTGATGTTTTCCTGTTTAATTCAATCCCATAGTCTTCATCCTAGAAGTAAAACAAAGCTCACTTCAACCTCTAATCAACAAAGTGAACTCACAGTCAACCCGCGATTCATTTCTAACAGAAATTATTAAACGCGTCATGTGTGACAGGACTAAATGGCGCAACTATGACAATGGAATTTGCTAAGATAGGGATAAAGGCAAACTAGTATAATTTGTCCTGCTCCTGGCACTTACCAGTAGCCTACTTCTTGCTAATGTGAACTGCTGTCTCTCCCTTATCATGAAAGCTCTGTGAGCTTTTAGCATTTTTGCTGCATCAGTCTCGAGAGACTTGGCCCTCTTTTCTTTTACTTTTTCCCAACAACCTTTATCAAGTTTTCTGCTAGCCATTCTGACGGCGATTTGATTTTGCCCTGCAACCATTGGTTTTTACTGTCCTGACCTGCTCCCGTTACAAATCTGCAGCCAGGGATAAATCACAAACTGGCTAGCAGGCCGACTCTTCTTTCTCAGTTTTTTTACACGTAGCGTATAAGTGATTGTATCAGCGCCCCTGCTGTTGGCTGTTTATATTGCTTTGTTAGACTTTTTTTCCGCCGACGGCCATTGGTTGGACGGCCGTTCTGGACTTTTCTAGAATGCACAGATTGTCAGTCTGTCCCTGTCCTCATTGTGCAGATCCAGTGAAAGCTCAACACGTGGTTGTGTCTGGATCCATCTTCACACACCTGTGGCTAGTAAATTCCATTTGCAGCCTCTGGCCTGCACTTATAAACATGCACCATTACTTGTCAAGGAAAGGAAGGGCAACTTGTAGCCTACTGGCAGATGTAAAAATAAAGCAGCCTTTTTAGTATTTAATCTTTAAGAAATTCATTACATGTTTGTGTGTTATAAAGCTCCGGTGGGGTCTTGTAAATGTGTTGCAGGCAAAAGATAAATCCTGACTCTTTCAAAATGGCCATGTCAGCTACCTCGCCTTTAATGTTCAGGGAGGATAGGGCCCTTCATAGAAAAAACCTATGGCCAAGTGTTTTGCCCTTGGCAGTGCCTCATGCTAGACATTCAGGATTTGAATCTTTTACCTCCAGAAGACCCAACCTCACCTCTTGTTTTGTCCCTGTGTGTGAATGATGTCCTTGTCTCCCTCTTCCTCTATGTGTATGGCAGTATCTCCTGTGTGTAAGGTATGCATGGATTTGGCTTCTTGTACACCCAAGCTGAGAGCCCAGTCACCAACATGTCAGAAGGAATACAAACTCCACAGTTGCAGGCCTTTGCTCAGGCATTTTCCATAAATATGAGGACATACTGTCTTTGGCTGGGAAATGTACACAGGAAAGTGTACTTGGTTTGTTGTTCACAAGTGAGGAAGGCTACATGGAGGCCGAGACAGGTAAGTAGGTTAAAAAAAAAAGTAACCAATGCTGGATGCTGGGCTATTAAAGTGACAAAAGTGAAATTGTAAATTCAATTTATGTTTCAGAGTTCATGCAAACTTCCCTGGATCAAAAGAAAAAACTAAATCATATGAAAAAGTCTTGCAAAATATTTTAAATAGCATTTATGAAGTCCACATGATTTGTCACTGACTACTGTACCTGTCAAATGTTAAAGACAGACGGTACAGAAAATGGATGGAGCTCTCAGGTTACCACACTTCATGAAGCACACTATCACTGTAGCCGGACCATCTGCTTATCGCAGGCATTTTGCTGTAATGACTCTTCAGTCTCCTGAGCTGTGACCTCTGAAATGGTGAGGAGAGGAGAGCAATCAAAGCAAATTCAGTTCTGCTACAGTCATTTGGCCACTCTCAAAAAGCTATCACAGGGTGCAGCTGTAAACATTTTGCTCCTTTAGCACTCCTGAGACACGCAGTTAAAGAGGATAGCAGATATCAATCTCTTTCACACAGGAAGCTCGTGTGAATGCACTCTGCAAGCTAAATTCAGAGGGAAAAATACATAGAATAGTCATTGGAGCTGAAGAAAACCATCTTTATTCAAAGGGAAGGAGAGTGAACTGAAGCCTGCGCTGCAGAATTCCCTTAGTCTCTGTTGATGATGTGTAACACCCATACAATTTATGTGTTCACGAGCAAGATGAGCAAACCAATAGCTGTTTGTGTTCCTTTTTGAGAGACGCACACTAACACAAAAAGAGCAGTTCTTTTGTAATTAGTGAGCTTTTGCAATGAGCTATATCTGCAATTTTCAGTAACTATTCATATTCAGCTGGTGTGTAAACTCAGCCCTTTATTCACACTGATTGCTGTCTTATCTTTTTCTAACTGAAAATCACACAGGACTTCCTGCCCTGTGCAAAAGCTATATTATGTCATTAGATAACACCGCCCCCTTGTGGACATTTGTTTGGTTACTTTTGTGAAGATAATGCCCTGTCACAAAAGTCAGCTTGCAGATCCAAATACATATTGAGTCTGGTTAGAGGTTTTGTGATGAATAACAAACACCAAGGCATAATTATTATTCAAATAGAGAAACTGAGTGTCCCTCCCTCACATGACTATTTTTATACCATGACATGAAATTTGAGGAGACATGAGCAAACAAGCTCACCCTACACACCAGGAATAAAATTGAATGCAAAAGGAAGTAAAAAAATATTCACTCATTCAGCAGACTGAAAATAAAGTTTTTGGTTAGTTTGGTCCATCAGGTTGTGATTTTAAACAATTCCAAATTGGTTGACCGATGATGTCAACTAGCCAGCAGAGTTTTATTTATAGTTGTAGCTCCTCAGAGGCTCACCAGCAGCTGTTGTGAATGTGTGTGAGCGCATGCGTGTCTGGACTTTCCCATTCTTCTGACCGTACAACTTTATCTGGTAAGCCCGCAACTCTGTTTATTGCATGCAATAGATTGACCACCAGCCACTCTTAAACACAATGAGCCGATGACACTAATAGATTTGATATCTAAATAGATTTAGAGGTAAAATCCTATAAATAGCAAGTGGGTTATGGATGTTTGCTGCAGAATGCCTGTTTTATGTAGTAGGCTTATAGAAACACTTGTGTGAATGCTCAAAAAGTCACTCTACAATATAAGAATAGCATAGTGCATGTGGTATGCTATATATAGCTTGGTAAGCAAAAAGTAATATGAATATTGTTGCATGTTCATTGACTTCCACTGCCACTTATTTGTTGGGAATGACTATTATAGTAGCCTATGTATGTGATGATTTTTTTCAACGGAGAAATATGTTTCATAATAGAAGAATATATTTAACGTGGACATCTTTATACTATTCAGTTCTGTTTTTTCTATATTGTAATATACTGTATGTCAGACTATACATGGAACTAATTAAACTTGTTCATCTCCTCAGGACATCACAGTCAGAATGACTCTCCAGTGGACAGCTGTGGCTTTCTTCCTCTATGCAGAGATAGTAGTCAATCTTATCTTGTGTATACCCTTCATATCAGCACGGAGGTACAGCAATACAACACACAAACCCAAAACATAATCAGGAGTTCATTCAGCGCTCATGCTTAGCTCACACTCTTGCGGTTCATTTTTGACCTACTTTGTAGATGGCGTTCGGTTTTCAGCTGGAGAATATGGAACTGGTTATCTCCATATTGGAACAAGTGCTTCATTACTATGATCATGGTTCTTATTGTTCTTTTCCTCGGTAAGCAACCTTCTGTGACCAAAAGAGATTGAATAACACTGAGTAGACTGACGATACGGTCAGTCCTGCGCAGCAAGCATCGGTCATTACATTCATTCATGCTTCTGCGCCCCTTGCCCTATCTCAGATGCTGTCCGTGAGGTGCAGAAGTACTCAGGTCCTGAGCCCATGCACGATGCCAAGGTGAACCCAAATTTGTTCGACAATGTCCACATGAAGCTGTTCAGAGCCCAGAGGAACCTCTACATATCTGGCTTTTCTCTCTTCCTGTGGCTGTTTGTGTTATTTCCTTCCACATTTATTGGTCAAAGACAAACATTACTTTACCATTCCACATAAATGTCCACTTCACTTTCTAACGTCCTGTCTTTTTTTTTCATCCGGTTTTCATCTTTTCCTGTCCTGTGAACTCATGACAGTATCATGCGTCGGATTGTCACCTTGCTAAACCAGGTTGCTATTTCCATGGAGACCAGTTTAGGTCTTCAGGCGCAAATGGACAGTGCTGTCAAAGCAGCCAAGCAGCATCAGGATGACAACTTGATGCTCAAACAAGTGAGACTCAATCAGTCTGATGACAGAACTAATACTTTTTTGTATTATAGTCTTAAAGCCTGTTTGTTTCCTTTTCTTCTCCAATTGAACACTCAGGAATAGCCTCACCCCTCCCTTCCCGTAACACTGAACAAAGTCAATCAACACTGTTCTGCTCATCTACCTCATGTATATTCTCAGTCTTACGATTAAATAATGGTTATTAATATTCCACCATCTCGCTGAATTGCCTTGCACTATTTATATTGAAATCTGAAATCTCACTAATCGCACTATTCCTTCCCTCTCTTCAATTGTTATTGTTTACTTCTAAATTTTATTGTATTGTTATCCTAAACAGTATTGTTATATTTCTCACTGTCCTTTCTGTTTTTATGTGAGTGTTAATTAACCAAAGTCAAACTCCTTGTTTGTTTGTGCAAACCTGATTTGGATGTGTAATATCTATTGAAGTTTATAGTATATTTTGTGTTGGTAATTAAGGAGAATCATTTGTTCTCAGGCTCTCCTGGATGAGGAGAAATCCATGTCAGCAAAAACCCAGCAACTGAAGCTGGAAGCTGACAAGTTGGTGGATCAAGTGAAAGCTGCTGATGAGGGTGAGTAACCATCACTTACATTATGATCTGCAGTTATACCTATTAAACATTTGCAGAACAAGGACCATCACAAGTCACTTCTTGGATAAAACACGAGCTGTGGTATTATGATAGAAGTTAATTTTAAAATACACTGGTGACATATAGTGGACTGTATAGATGTAGTACTTTGTGTGTGTGTGTAGCTGTGCGCAAGTCTAATGCTGAAGTGGAGGCCATGAGAAGGCAGGCCAAAGGTCTGGCACATGAGTATGACAGACTATTGAGGGAACACCATCAACTCCAGGTAAACACACACCGTCACACACAGATGCAATGTGATTTATACATGCATCACAACATACTATATATTAACTCTACTAATGCTGAAGTGCATTAGTCTTTAATCTTTTACTTGATCCACAGAATCTCCAGAGTCCTGCAGACAAAAAGGATCAATAACAACAGGAACACAGATTTCTTCTGTACATGGATACCTTTTATTATTACACTACACCTGTGTGCTGTATGCAGTATGCCACCAGAGGCAATGTTTGTATTATATTTTACAACTCTGATTTTTCTTTTTAAGTTTGAACCAAGGCACATTTTTAATTGATGGGATTAAACAAATGGTAGGCTAGTATATCTCAACCGGATAAACAGAAGCATGCTGACATCTTCTTACTAAAGTCTTTATCAGGAAGATAAAACATTTGCATGTTATCTATTATTAGTTAAACTGTACAAAGGGATCAAATGCTTACATTTAATATCAATACCTGGCAACCCAGAAAGCTATTGTTTTATTGTAAATTTATAATTATAATAATTTACTGCAAAATGAAATATTTGCATACACCAGACCACTGCAATAATCTTCCTGTATGCAAATAATGACTAACGCATACATGCTGTACATTAAGTCATTTTTTTATTTGGATTTTTTTCGGATAGTAAAGATAGTGGAGAGAGAAAAAGGGGGTGACATGCAGCAAATGGCCTCAGATCCGATTTAAACAGACAAAAGCAAAAGCCAAACAAAGGCTGTTTCATTTGTTCAATGAGAGAGTGCACTTGACTTGATGTGTTTATGATCAACATCTATTCAAATTCTTAAAAAACTGTTCTAAGCATCCTGAAATGGTAGATCTACAATCAAACCCAGTACATATAATTTGACAAACAATTTAGAGTTTGCTCAACTATTACTAAAATGTTGTCATTAGTTGACAGTTTGATTGGTGTATGACGAATGCAAGAAAAATAAACACATAAAACCCCAGATAGTGTGTTCCTCATTGTCATTCTGATATCAATCCTTAAAGTCACTGAAAAGGCTGGTTCCACATTGGTACAAAATAGGATTACAGCTAACTGAAGGAATGATTTCTCTTACATCTGGACAGAAGTGATATTTCCCCTTTGTATGCCAACAGACAGACCTATGCTGTTCTGTGCTGCCTCAATCTTTGATCTGCTTGTTGACATTATTCATTACTTTAACACATTCCCACTTCCCACACCACAGAAAAGGTCTATGGACCCGTTTAATGTCCGTAAGTCTTCTGAACTGAAAGCGAAGCCACGACTGATGATGATGAATGATGATGGCATTCAACCATCTAATCTAGGCACCTTAATACAGTATATCTTGAATGCAAGAATTTCAAGTTTAATCATAAAAAAGAAGACAAACAAAAATACAGCACAATGACATTTTTTTCTATAAAAGTCTTCATTCATGAAAAACACAAACACATACATTTATACATTTCAGAAATAGCATGTGCTTTTTTTCTTTTTTTTAATGACTTGTCATCTACAAAAACAGTGTACAAATATACACTGTATGTTATGAAAAGCTTCCACAGTGTGTTCCTCTGTATAGCTAAGGCCCATGGAGCTGAGTCAGAAGAGAAGAGGTCGTGCAAAGGTTCATAAGTGAGATTCTTGGTCAGAATTGCAGTCCAAGGCCAGTATAAACTGCTCACAGTGTATGGAGCTGTCCAATTCTGCACTCCCATTGGTCTGAGCAATTGTCTTCTCCCTCTTAATATGTCTTTTGAGTAGAGCAAAGCCTGATATACAAATGAAGAAGGAGACTGTCCTTAGGCCCAGTGTCAGGCCCAGGTACACTAGCCTGCAAAAAAAGGGGAAAAAGCCATATTGTTAGGGGACACACTGGGACAGAGTCAAGTTACCAGCGGCAGACTAGTTACCACTTGTGGTAAGGGTCTAATATTAGCAACACTGTCTGTTTTTCTTCCATCTTGTAATTTTTTTAATTAACATTGCAGCCTGACAAGGCAGCTAACAGACATTTTGTCTTGTTTCAAAGTGAACCCTTTAGAGTTTTAGAGGGCATCCTAGTGGATATTACATACGGCTTTTCATAACAAATGCCCCACAGATCAAATTACCTGTAAGCTGAGGTGTTATATATTCTGCATGCTCCTTTTTCTCCACACATCTTGTTTCCCCATTTGATGCATGTTGTGTCGATAATGGCTCCAAAATATATAGGGGCTGGTATTCCAGCTGTTGTGCAATTCAAAATAACTTGTTACTTCAAACAAAGATCGCATAAAGTGTTGCTTAAAGATGAGATATTCATCATCTGTAAGTTAACTTTGATAAAATGTCAAAACACAATTGTTGTTATAATAATGCTATTTAACAAAAAATGGCTGCATAACATACTTTGTGATGACAAATATTTGCACATAGGATCCTTAACATTCTTAGATATAATGATGAGCTTCAAGTCACAATTTGTAACACACACACACACACACACACACACACACACACACACACACACAGGGAGATTTCTGTGCGTTTTAAATTCCCTCTAAGTAGACAGTAATCTACAAAATACCAACAACGGTTCTCACCAAGTGTGCGAGTGGCCAACATGTGGATTCCAAGAGCAAGGGATTTCAGCTCAGGCTTAATGCACCTGCAAAGACAAGACTGACGGGTTAAAGGAGACTCGACTTTTAAACACTGCAACACTTAAGGAAGGACAATGATTTACACTCTTTGTACTGGAAGAAGTAACAAAACACTGAATCAGCATTACAAGATGCTTTAAGTTGCAAAAGTAGAAAAAAATATTTCATGCAAACTTCTAATTTCTGACAGTTTGTTATTTAGGAAAAATCTCCACTGATGATACTGTATCATATGTAAAGGATCAAACAGCAGGAAGTGTAATATGTTCAAGTATGACAACATGATGTCTTGCTCCAACAATATGCTGCATGTTGAATGAGTCTTGTGATTCCACAAGGAGGTTGTCGACGGACCTGACAAGCAGCATGAAGCCAGGTGTTCCCCCAAGAGAAATGATAAAGGAGCTAAGGACAGACAGAGCCAGGAAGTAAGGAAATATTTTGTCACAGCTGTCTCTGTGTGGACACTGGCCTAGAGTGGCTGTCAGGTTGCCGGGTTGGGTGTCAACCAGCGCTACACACCTGCAATTGTCAAACACCTAACAAAGAAGAAAAGTTCATGAATGATAGATGAGCTGCAGCACAGCAGAAAACACTTATCCTGTAGGTAAATGGTCATGGCAATCAACTTAAATGTAATGAACTACTCTGTAGGCATCACATTGATTAAGACTATGTTAGTCAACCGTTGTACTGAGAAATATCGGTGTGTCATGAAGTCAGTGGTGTGTGTCTGACCATATTTCTGCCAGAGCCAGATGAGGTGGTGCATCCAGCCAAGCAGGGGGACAAGTAGGTGATCCCGTTCTCTCCACACACTGGATCCCACTCCCGTCTTGAGCACAAGCAACCCAAATTACAGTCAGAGAAGAGAGACTGTTCCTGATAAGACAAGCCTTCCACTCTGCATGTGACAACATTAATAAAATACATATATTATTTACAACATTTATCAAATAAGAAGCCACCACCAGTACCGTGCATGCAATATAAAAATAGAGATAAAAAAAAAGACAAAAAGAACTCTATAATTGAGAATTTCCCCAAATCCAAACCTAGCTCCTCCTTCTGAATGCTACTTATTCCAATAAAACATTAGGAAATGTATCCAGACATCACATACCCGGTATATGAGACTGTGATGCCTGCCACCTTGGTATTCTCACAGCCCATGGCAAAGAAAAAGAGTGACAGGAAGTAGCCCAGCAGTGAGGTCCCAAAGGCAAATTTAGCTGCTCCCATGATACCCAGCTTGAACTTCTTCATGACAACCCCTCCAGAGAACATCCCAAGGGCAACAGCTGGGATGTTGATCATGCCTAGCCAAAACGCAGAATACAAGGGATTCTTAAAGGGAGAGAGGATTACAGTAGGACACGAGAACATGCAACATCAGGCAGCAACATCACTCCCCAAACGGGATCAAAGTCAGAGCACTCATCCATATGAAAGTAGTCTCATACATATTTCATGCAAAGTGTAATGAATTCCATGTTGTGAAAGATGAAAATGACACTTGATGGCAGAGAGATTAAGAAATGCAGAAAGGGGAGGAAAAGAGCTGTTATTACACAGTCTCCAAATCCATCAGTTTGACCTAATATTTGATCGCATCAATCGGTGTGCTTTTGTAAAATGAAAACCAAACTGTCATTTCAGAATGTCCAACAATTTAGACCTGGCTGTCATCTGGAAGCTGCAGCATTCATAAGCGGGATGTGGAAGTTGGAGCTTTAATAAATTCATCAAAAGCTGGCTCATGAAACCGTTATGATGACCATCCCTAAATACCGTACTTTCTTTTTAGTGAAGCAACACAGGCTTTGAAGTCTCTACAATTCATCTACAAAAATAAAATGACCAGACAAAAAACATCCAAACAAGGTAAACATTATGATATATCAAAACAGTCAGCTTACCCATGAGAAAATTGGCTTTTGATGTGGACTGGCCATAGTGTTGCTCAATGTATTTGGGTTTGTAGGTGACCATCCCGATGAGGGAGTTGTACTGAATGATGGTCACACATAAAAAAGTGATGTATAAAGGATTTCCAAGTAGACTCCTTAATGTGGGCACAAATTCTGTGTGGGAAAGTTTAGGAAAAACGCTTAAAATGCTTTATGGTTTTCTTAACCTTTTAATAATTTACAGATTATGTTGGCATTTATAACAAGCATATGGTGTCCAAAACTAGACCCACAAACATATTTAAATTACAACCTTTGTATATTTGGATCGTTCATGAATCTGAGGACAATTTGAATTATTACGTTTTTAAGAAAATCGGCATGCAGCTGTGACTGAAAAGTTAGAATACTGTGGATTAATCAGTGTTGCCACCTAACTTTTAAGGAAATTTGCGAAAGCAATTTGTTGCTAAAAGTTGCTAAATGACATTGACGTCATCTCATAATTAAGTTGTGATGTTGAATACACATTGACATTACTCAAATTTACTGGCCATCTTGGAGAAAAATATGATTGGAAATTTGTTAGTTTAGATGTATGATGATTTTATACATTACTGTTTTATTTTTATTTGTTTTATTCATGTTTGTCTTGTTACATTGTAAAACCTACAATAAAACCACACGATAAAACCACACATGAATAATTGTAGTTGGCTCTTTTGTGTGGCTTATTACCATGACGACAGACAGACCATTGTATGAAAAACAACAAGGTGAACGATTATTGAATGATTAGAGCGATCAAGCTTAAACAAGGTGTATAGATTTTTTTGTTTTATTTTATTATTACCTAGTAAAACTAAACATTCTGAACAATTATAGTTTAAAAGTTGCTAAATCTAGCAACATGATTGCTAAATTGGCATCACAGGGGTTAATAAAGGAAATAAAGGAAGAAGTTGTAAAAGAGACTCAGGTGAAAAACACAGTGATAGCAGTAAAATAGAAAGTTTTAACATACTTAAAGAGTCCAAATTACGATTAAGATGCCATTGCACAACATTTCAATTTTCTAATATTACATCTTTCTGTGACTTTAATCATACCTTTGGACATCTGATGGAAATTAGCGGGCTCCTCAGGTCTGAACTTGTGCTCCATGGTTGGGGAGTCTTTGATAAACCTGGTTTGCTCTGGACAGCAACTGGTATCATGTTTATCTACAGGCATGGGCAAGGATTTAGGCAGGAACCAGAAAGGAACAGCAGACATGAGAGTGATGGTACCAGCGATAAGGTAACCCAACCACCATGCCCCCACCCAGCGGGCATCACCAGGGGCAATAGTCACCGTCTCTGTGAAGAGATAAAAAAAAAAAACCTTAGTATAGGGTGGATCAATTTAGCTTAATTTGCTTCTCATTTTCATTTCTACAGCAAGGCAACGTGGATTTATTTATAAAGTACAATGTATACTCACCTATAGGATTATTAGGAACACCATACTAATACTGTGTTTGACCCACTTTTGCCGTCAGAACTGCCTTAATATTCTACTGTGGCATTGATTAACAGGTCGAAAGCATTTTTTAGAAATGTTGGCCCATATTGATAGGATAGCATCTTGCGTTGATGGAGATTTGTGGGATGCACATCTAGCACAAAGCTCCCTTCCACCACATCCCAAGATGCTCTATTGGGTTGAGATTTGGTGACTGTGGGGGCCTTTTAGTTCAGTGAACTCATTGTCTTGTTCAGAACCAATTGAAATGATTCGTCTTGTGATGGTGCATTATCCTGCTGGAAGTAGCCATCAGAGAATGGTACATGGTGGCCATAAAGGATGGACATGTCAAACAATGCCAGGTAGGCCGTGGCATTTAAACGATGCCCAATTGGCACTAAGGGCCTAAAGTGTGCCAAGAAACATTACACCATTACACCACCACCACCAGCCTGCACGTGGTACACAGGCATGATGGATCCATGTTCTCATTCTGTTTACCCACAATTCTGACTCTACCATCTGAATGTCTCAACAGAAATTGAGACTCATTAGACCAGGCAACATTTTTCCAGTCTTCAACTGTACAATTTTGGTGAGCTCTTGCAAATTGTAGCCTCTTTTTCCTATTTGTAGTGAGAGATGACGGACCGGTGGGTCTTCTGCTGTTCGGCCCATCCGCCTCAAGGTTGTGCGTGTTGTGGCTCCACAAATGCTTTGCTGCAGATCTTGGTTGTAACGAGTGGTTATTTCAGTCAAAGTTGCTCTTCTATCAGGCAGTCGGCCCATTCTCCTCTGACCTCTAGCATCAACAAGGCGTTTTCGCCCACAGGACTGCGCTATATGGATGTTTTCCCTTTCACACCATTCTTTGTAAACCCTAGAAATGGTTGTGCGTGAAAATCCCAGTAACTGAGCTGATTGTGAAATATTCAGACCGGCCCGTCTGGCACCAACAACCATGCCACGCTGAAAATTGCTTAAATTTACCTTTCTTTCCCATTCTGACATTCAGTTTGGAATTCAGGAGATTGTCTTGACCAGGATCACACCCCTAAATGCATTGAAGCAACCGCCATGTGATTGGTTGATTAGATAATTG
>NC_045740.1:4777612-4784901 GCF_008692095.1 Etheostoma spectabile
AAATTGAACAGGTGTTCCTAATAATCCTTTAGGTGAGTGTATATACAGAGTCAGTTTCAAGGGTTTTACATACACTTAAAATCTCGGCCTGTGGTAAATGTTTAAAGGAAATTTCAGAACATGAAGTCTGCGGACTGGAATTGTATTTACCACAGCTTCACAGTGTTTGCTTCCCAGTCTGATTACACCATATTACAGGATTTACTCTACCCTGATTCATTTCCACTTGGCAGGTGTTTCATGTACAACAACCAATTTCTAAATCCAACTCTCCACAGAGGAGTGTGAGTGCATTTCTCGGAAACAAAAGATAATCTGCAACAGCAATTTACCAAGCACAACACTGTTATTTAATCAGTCATAGTTTCAGTCAGATGACAGCTTACTCACCCATATCCACATAGCCAATGTCAACGTAGATCTTGGCACACAACGACCCCAGCAGGTAACCAAAGACAGGACCAATAATTGATATAGTTTGGACACACCCTAGAATATACAACAAAGAATTGTATTTTTATTTTCCCACATCCAACACTTACTATTAAACAAAAATAACATCCTATGTTTGGGCACAATTCAGCAATGATTACATTTTTAAGATTAATTTTATTTAGTATGTGTAATGCAATAGATTTCATTATATAATACAGCCAATTCAAGTATATTTTTCTTTTTAAGAAAAAGCCTGTTTGAATTAAACATGTAGTCACCTACTCCCAATTAATCCTTAGTAATCATATCCCTGCTGATACATACAACAACAAAAAGAAAGATTTCTTGGTTGCCATTATATAAACCAATTTTATTCAATTATACAAATCTGAAGAAATCGACTTGAATGAATTACATTGGAAATTAAGTGACCGTAATCTTGGTATTGTCCAAAGCTACTAACATAGCCAGTGAGTAAGGTGCATTACCAATAAAGAGGGCAGCATTCTCTGACTGTGCATAATCATCAATAAAGGAGATTCCCAAAGGCTGTACTGGAGTCTCTCCAATCCCACGCAGGATATTTCCCAGAAACACATAGATCCACATTGAAACACTGGAGTCCCGCTCACAGCCTACAGTTAAAAATGAAATAGTAACTAGAATTACCGCCTTGTGGCTGTAGGAGTCCACCAACCAGTCAAGGTCAGTTTACATCCATTTCTATCTATACTGATAGATTTTAAAGGAATTTAATAAGGTATTACATGTATTTTTGGCAAAATGGAAGGTAGCACTATGTATACTGACATGTATGATTCCAGTGAATAATTTCCAGTTAGAAACATGCTGGCTTTACTTAGAGACTATTTTTAGTGAGGCGTACAGAGGACTGATGAGAGCTTTGTCACATGGTGCATCAAAAAAATCAATGAGCTTGTGGGAGACTACCAGATTGAACAGGAGGCCCCCTCCAAGTATCACCAGGGGCTGTACACATGAATTTGAGCATTGAGAACATTGTTTGTGTACAGAGTTAATAAAAAGAGTTTTTGAGAGTTTTTGAACAGCTCACTTTAACTGTTGGTTTTTCCGATTGTTGCCATCTCACCAGTCAAAAAGAGTTTGAGTTCACAAACAATGTTCTCACTGCTCAAATTGATGTGATTTTGATGCGATCATAGACGTGCCCCTAGCACTCCCATTCAAAAGGCCATTTGACCCAAAACAAAAAAATACAGTAAATCTTAAAAGTGGCGCTTCCGTCCTAATTATGCTTTTAAACAAAAGTTTGACTCTGGTACATTCACAAAAGGACCCTAGATTGTATTTTGGCAAGAGTTACACTTTAACGCTAAGGTAAAGAGGGTTGACCACACAACTAACAACAAGCTCACAACACGTATAGTGAGAAAAGCGCAATCAGCAACATTCAGTTCCGGCCAATTGGTTCCCACTAATGAGCTTTTCTGTCAAAGAAGCAACAGTGACAACACCAGCGCTTTTTCTGAAAACTTCAGAGATTTTGAACTAGAAGTGCTTGGAGCAGCTGCACAAAAAAGCGGAGTGCTCTGAGAAGTGCTCACTGGGCGGTGGCTTACGCTTTGTTGTCATTGGGAACAGTTGAAAAACCACACTTGCATGCTTTGTCCATCTTTCTATAGTCTATATTACTACATTCTTGTTACCCGTATTGACCATAATGAGACTGGTTTTGGTGTACCACATCACACTGAGACAACTCCCGCAATGTCAAAGTAGACTAGTTTACTGTGATTGTCTAAATTTTCAGGTTGTTTGACAGTGTCCTCAGATGTAAAACACACATGTCGGTCCCAAAACGGAACAAAAAAAAACAAAAAATAGTATTGGTAAAAAATGAATGACCATATTCAAAAGTTGTAAATAAAGAAATGAGCAATGTGTTTTTTTACTAAGCCCACTACTTTGCCTCTTACCTCTGGAGGGCAGTATGGAGGGTCTGTCACCTGCCCTGGAGGACTCAGAGCTTGCTGGACATGGAGAGAGGTTATTGGTTGAATTCACTGACCATCTAACTGTTGATTCGATCTTATAGCTGCGTACAAAATACCAATGTGACTGTTAAACAAGGGAAGGGAGAAAGCATCAGGTATTGTTAGAAACAATGTGAATCATGAATACATACATATTTTTCAAAGTGCAAGGAATACTGTCTCTACATTGTGTTATGATGCTTGAACACTTAAAGTGTTATAACATATCATATTATGCTTTTGGTCTTTTTCCCTTTCTTTTATCCAGCCTTTACTTCTGTGACAAACAGCCGTCACTTTGTAACACACGTTATAATGCTCACCTAGCTGCTAGCATGGCATGCCCTCATACTCCACAGAAGACACAAGTTTTATTGGTTTTACTGATGCCTCCAAGGCTTTTGACTGAGTTTGACAAGCTGTTTCTGAAACTGAGCCAAAGAGGAGTACCTTACAGGGTAATTAGAATCCTGGCCTTTTGGTATTCCAATCAGAGCATGCAGATCAAATGGGTGGATGTATTCTCTGCTCCTTTTGGTGTTGGTAAAGGTGTCCGTAAGGGGGGGATACAATCACCGTAAAACAAGATGTATGATTGGAAACATGCTAGTGAACCATCTTACGTATGCTGATGATTTGGCTGTTGTCTCTCATAGCAGTGCGGGGTATCAGGAGTTGTTGAATATATGTTCCGATTATGGTGTTAAATTTGATGTGAAATATATTGCCAAAAATAGTTTGGTTATGATCTGTAGAGTGAAAGTGTATATGCACCTTATTTTTCCATCTTTTCTATCTTTTTTGTTGTAAAATTAAGTATTTGGGTCACATCTTAACTATTATTCTTCTTAGAACTCGGTCATTTCACAACTGATTGACCTGACGTTTAGTGCTTTGCAATACCAGTAACCCTTATGGGATTACTGGTATAGCTGTCTTGTTTAATTGGTGTCTGTTCTTGTGGATCTGTCTTTTTTTTAATTGTGTTTTTTTTTAATTTATGGACCATGAGTCTAATCTCTCTCTCTATCTATCTCTCTATCTGCAACTAGCTAGTAGTCCTTGCCTAGGTACTGCACATGTGCAACTCCCAACAAAGACGGAATAGAAGAGTGATGTCTCACTCTGTAGCTAAAACATATAGTTCAACACACATAGTGAAAAGAGGAGCTGCAGCAATGTGCAGTACAACAAAAATATAGTGTTCTTTGAAAATTAATAAACCTATTCTGGTATTCACCCTTTAACCCTTGTGTTGTCTTCCCGTCAACCATCAAAAAATGTTATCGCATTTTCTGACATTTTTGACACTTTTTTAATAGAGTGGGTCCTTTTTTGTGATTTCTTTCCAAAGTTTTTTGATATTTCTAATGTTGACATTTTCCGCTTATTTCAAAGGCCTATTTTTTGTGATGAAAAAAATGAAAATAGGTCAAATTTGACCCGAGGACAACAAGAGGGTTAAATACAATTACGAACCTGAATGAATTATGAATGAGCATTATATATGCACTTTAAATCAAAGAAATCATGAATGGAATTTGTGAACTCCAATGCATTGAGACGGATACAAAACTTTGCTTACCGGCCAATGATAAAATGAGGCATGGCAATCAAGAAGGTCCCAAAAGACATCAGGATGCATCCGATTGCTATGATCTTGGGTCGATGGAGTTTGGCTCCAAAATAGCTCACGAAGGCAATGACCAACAAATTCCCTACAAGTCAGAACAGGAGATGGAGATGAGTGAACGCCAAAAATATGAGACCTACTGTTGAGAAAATTGCTATTAGTATAGTATTCTACAAAGACTGTATTCCATACATTTTATATATACATTTTATATATACATACATATATTCCAGCCCACATGCTGTACTCTTGAAAAAGATTTTTTGAGTCAAAAAGGTACGTGACTATTGTGATGACTCAAAGCTCAAGGGGATTCTTATATTCAGTAGTGTCAAGCATGCATGCATGCTGAGAACATGTTTTTGGCTTACTTGCATTAGCATTTAAATGCTATTTAGCCTGTATATAGAGGGACACATAGACAAAAAGAATTGTTAAGAAACTCACCCATTTCAAAGCTCCCATCTATGATGCCGATCAGATAACTGGGGATGTCAAATCGCCTTTCTAGTTGTGTAATTGTGCTCTTCATATAGCTGCCAGATAAAGCCTTGGCAAAGTAGGCAAAGGACAAGGCTGCAAGGAACATCTACGGAGATACAGAAAGAGAAGACAGCACACTGTCAAACAGTGTTGTCCTAAAGTCCCCTGCATTTAAATTTCAAAATAATTAATCAACCTATATTATTATCTTAAAATTATCATTACTAGAATTAGTATTAGTGGTATAACAGTTTGAACATTTCACGGCCATAGGGGAAAGGAGACATACAATATAAGAAAGTCAACTTCTAAAGGGGAAAGGGGAACATATATATTTTGTAACTTAAAACAAAACGATGAAGAAAAAGTACATCTTACTAGGCACTAGCTTGTGCCTTTGTTTATGTATTTTGTGTGAGTGTAGGTCTATGTATGACAGAAATTTGCAGAGCTGACACACATCTGCAAAGGGAAAAGTTGTCTGTTAAAGCTTGGGCCAGTGTATTGAGTTAAGCCACCTGTGGACATTGACAGTCAGTAATAAAGGGAGGATTAGAGAAGCCAAACCTATGAGGACACAGACTCATCCACTGCGCTATGAGCCAACAGACCTACTGACATGCAGCATAATTGGAAACAGGTGGGAGGTAACCCTAGCCTGAAATCTTAGGGATGAAATGATTCCATTCTCCGAGAAGAAGCATACATGCACCAGTTTTTCACAAATTTTTCAGTCAGTTAGATTTATTCCTCTGTCATTTGAAAGCAACTCTGAATTCCCATACCACTGGTCTTGACAGTATTGTTGTTTTTAGCATTCTGAAATGTTCAATACAATTCACAGATGAGTCTCAAAACAGTGATTGATTAGGATTTTATGGTGATCTATAAATCAGCTGCAGTAACAGACATGTTACATAGGAAATTAAAATGTCCAACATAAAAATAAGTACAAAATGACTTTTCTCAGCATTTATTTAACAGTCCATGTACATAGAATAAGTAACCAACACAGTGTTGAGTGCAACTCCGGCTTCATATAATGTGCATGCAGCCAAAGAAAAATAAAATTGCCAAATTTAACAAACAAGTCTCACTTTCTGCAGCATTAATGTGGTGAGGGATGAGAACAAAGTAAGAGCTGAGAGGGAACAGTGCAGCTATTTCAACCACCTGGGTGGTCTGCTGCTGATACAACTCTCATGGCGCGTTCATGGACATCGGGAAAACATTTTTCCGAGAGAAAACGCCCCCATTCACGTCACTTCCTGTGGGAATCAGATGTGGGAAACTCAGGCTAGATTTTGCTTCCAGAATTTCCCAGTGTTTGACGTAGGTTACTTTGGTTCAATGAAAATGTTTCATTATACATACATACAATACATTCTACATATATAAATACATTCCTCAAAAGCTCTTGTTGCAAAGGCCACATTTACAAATGTTTTATTTTTATTTTTTATTCACTTTTTAAAATCTTGATATAAATCTCAGATGTCCACATGGTTCACTTGCACGGCAGAATGATTCTTGCAATATCACGCAGAAATCGCCATATTACATACCACACAGAAATCAATCTTGTCAGCCTTTAAGTAATGCGTTTGTGTATGAACTACCAGCCCACCAAACCAATCAGGCTCTGGTGAGGAGCTACTGGAAGCTTCGGGCGATGTTTACGTGTTTGTGACAGCTGCGACGCATTTTTGTGGAATGCGCGCAACTTGAAGACAAGGCTCGCCCTTCAATAGCATTTCCACACTGCTAGTGACCAGGCATCCATGCTTATGCAAGTTAATGTAACCCGATTTGTTCAGGTCCTATCCCCTGACCAATTGGCTGTCCTAACCTTAACCACTCAAGGTCAATGCCTAACCCCAACCAACCGAGTTGCTTCATATGGCAGGACTTGCCTAGAAATTAGGTGGGCTCCATAATAACACGTGACTGTTCATTTAAAAAAAACAATGGAAGATGTGACAGACAGATGAAATTCTAGGTTGTTGTTGTTTTTTAAGTAATTTCCCAAACAGTTTCCAATGACGGCTTCTTAGATTGTTTACGCTAACAAACCATCTGGCTCATCAGGTTACATGGTTTAGGCACTCGAATAGAAAGATCTTTCAACAAGAATAAAAAAAAGAAAAGAGTATGAAACTACCTTTATCTCACAATACTTCCATGTGAAGTATGTACAGTATTTACAATCCTAATGTGGGCTAAACAAACATGCCGAATGGTGCGGTGAATATCACCAACATGTGTGTGCTACAAGCAAGCAAAAACTACTTTTCTCTAAGTGCATAATTTATGAAAAGTACCTCTCTGAGAGGTTCAGTGAAGAATTAACCCACACGGAAGAACAACATGCATGGAAAAAAGGCAGCATGACTGGAATTCCTTATCATGGTTGCTTGTAATTGCTCAAGTATTTCACTAAGCAGCTTGTTTATGTCCAATGTGCTACCTAATCCAATAAAGAGGCACAGACCTTCTGTTCTGATCCTATTTTACTGAAGCACAAACTTTGTCACAGGAATTTTTCACAGAAACTTATACCCAGTACAAAGGGTAGAAAGAGCTGGGGTCAACTAGACCTACCAGAATACCTTCAAACAGAAGACAAGTTTTAAATTTCTTCAATGTCTTTCTTTTCAATGTCCATATATACGAGGGAGCAAAGCATATAATATGTAAATAAGGAAACTTGGCCTCTGTAAAAA
>NC_045740.1:4784911-4814915 GCF_008692095.1 Etheostoma spectabile
AAAGAGTAATGTGAGAAAAACCATGTCGACTGAATGATAGTCTAAAAATATACATTTAACAACAACTGCTCTTAATTGAAACGAGAGAGAGGGAGAAACAATATATTTACGCATTATAATTCTAGCCTTGCAGAAAATTGATCTTCATGGTAAATGTCCTGGGTAACATTGTATTCTGCTTATGTTTAAATCAACAACTGTTCATTTGTGCAAATGATAGCCTAATCCTTGAACGGTATGATTATGGCGCTTTCAATTCAGAGCAGTGGTCCGTTAATGTATACATTTAGGCTGCTTTTGCATTCAGTAGGTTTGCGATCGTCTGCCACGCTTTCTCTGGCTGTTTCATTACAGCAGCTGTGTTTCTTTTTTTACAAAACATGTGTTCCATGTTATTATACGTCTACAAGAAGCTGCTCACTCTGTTTAAAAAATTATGAACAATGGGTATTCTCCATTTAAGCATCAGTAAATCTGTGATCAACCTTGCGGTCTGTTAAGGAAATATTATCCGGAATACTTAAGCCTGGCTCGACCTAGTTGCTCCTTCTCAGGCAACAAGCAGAAGAGAGTTATTTGGGCCAAGAAACACAAGGAATGGACATTAGACTAGTGGAAATCTGGGCTTTGGTCTAAGTCGATGAGTCTAAGTTTGAGATCTTTGGTTCCAACCGCCATATCTTTGTGCAACGCAGAAAAGGTGACCAAATGGATTCTACGTGCCTGGTTCCCACCGTGAAGCATGAAGGAGGAGGTGTGATGGTGTGGGGGTGCTTTGCTGGTGACACTGTTAGGGATTTATTCCAAATTGAAGGCACACTTAACCAGCATAGCTACCACATCCTCCTGCAGCAGCATGCCATCCCATCCGTTTTGCATTTAGTTGGACCAACATTTATTTTTCAACAGGACAATGACCCCGAACACACCTCCAGGCTGTGTAAGGGCTATGTGACCAAGAAGGAGAGTGATGGCGTGCTGCGCCTCCACAGTCACCGGGCCTGAACCCAATGAAGATGGTTTGGGGGAGCCGGACCGCAGAGTGAAGGCAAAAGGGACAACAAATGCTAAGCATCTCTGGGAACTCCTTTAAGACTGTTGGGAAACCATTTCAGGTGACTACCTCTTGAAGCTCATCAAGAGAATGCCAAGAGTGTGCAAAACAGTGATCAGAGCAAAGGGTGGCTACTTTGAATAAACTAGAATATAAGACATGTTTTCAGTTATTTCACACTTTTTTGTTACACACAAGAAGGTATGTTCACCAACATATGCACTGTGACTCTTTTACAAACATGTTATCCCAGTCATTGGAGAGATATTTTGTACCCCCTCTAGGCTAGTCAAATGACAGACATGTAGCCCTCTGCCCTTTCAGGCTGGAACACAGACATGTTCTTATGACCGTTCTCCGGTATACGTCGTTCCCATTGGCCTTTGTAGGCCTAACTGTACTTATTCTAGTATTTTCCCTCTCTGCCACTTAAAAACTGGATCTTTGCGTGGTATAAAAATATTTCACAAGACGTAAAGAAAAGAGTTGTGGAAATAAAAAGGTACTTCCAAGTTTAATATACATAGAATCTTGATGAAGTGTTGGTAGTTGTGTACTGTTTTTACGCAAAACGTGAAAACAAAAGAGTTCCAGTCCACATTTATCACTAGGAAAGCTACTTGCAATTTGCCAAAGTTTTGACTAAAATGGTGCACAACAAACCAAACTTGAAGACGTGCATCTTAGTTCAGTGAAGATGTGTTGTGTTATGTACCTGTATTCCGAAACTGTAAAAATTATATATGGTTTGTCTGTAAGTCAAAACAAGGGTTTGACAGGTGAGAGCTAAGTTTCCCCTCAAAGCACAGTACCTTTAGATTGGGGTGGCAGGTGTTCTTCACTGTGGAGGAGGTAGGGTTGTTGGCTAGAGTCCAGTTGCCTGTGGCTGTATCCTCCATTTTCTTCATGGCTTCACTTTGACTGAGTGGAGGTTTCTCTTTAGATGATTCACTGTGGTTGTCCTCACAAACACCTATTGGAAAGAATTTAGATTTCCAAATCTGTCATCTGTCATTTTTCTAAACAATTATACTAAGATAGCCCTATTATTCAGACATGATGGAATGTATTAGGAATATCATGTTCCTTGGACTACAATAAGGTTAACAAAAAGATAAGCAAAGTCGATATCACTTTCTCCAAAGCATTAACAATAGATAGCCTGCTGTAAGTCTAAGATGTGTAGTTTAGCTTTTAACACTGGAAGCAAGGAAAAATGGCTAGCCTTGCTCCTTCACGGTGCCTTCCATCAACTTCTACAACATCATATGCACACTGTATCCTGTGTATTTAAAACATAAGACTGGAGAAATGGAGCAATTTCCAGAACTGATCAACTACAGTGCAGTGACTGGACACAGCATCTAGTCTTGTCCTTCTCATGAAGTTGCAGGATGCGTCAAACCTCTAAACCCAGGTGATTCTCGGCTGTGCTACTATGATAGCTATGTTGAACATGTAAATAAAGACAATTTTGCAGTATTTGGAAGGCATACATTTCCCTTAGTAGCATTGGTGATACTGAGAATTCTTTTAAGAAAAGGCTTAGGAATACTAGAATGTATTAATGACTGACAGAAAAATGTGCAAAGAGCTGTAGAGCTGTAATCATATTACATAATTCATGTAAGTCAAAGAGGTTTCCTTGAGAAGTTCTGCTGACTGCTTTTTTGCAATTCCCATTAACAATTCAAAAAGCTACTTTTCAAGTGCTGCCTTTTCTCCATGTTCAGTATGGGATTCAGACAATTAATAGCCTTCTTTTGAAGTCCACACAGGAGGGAGTTTTTGTGAATACAAATCCCACTCACATCCCACTTTTCGTCTCTTCGGTGACGTTAAAGTCACCTGCTTCATACACGCCAGTCTGTTTCCATTGTACTCTCTCGCCTTTAGCTTTTATCAATAAGTCGACTTTATAATGACAAGCGAAAAACGTTTGTTGGGAAATGTTTTGTTCTTTGTTCTCAAATTTTCCGCGTTTTCACTCAGGTAGTTTTTATGCGCAAATTTGAAAATGCACATAAAAACAGGTGGATTGAAAATAACGCACCTGCTGCACTGGGATCATTTATGTTTAAATTATCTCAACTCTTTACGCTGCAACTGCATTTAGTCTTAATAATAAACAAAATATCAAGGATACATATACGCACATGATTTTTCAGTGACAGACAATATTCATGATAAAAAGCATTCTTACCCAACTCGAGACCCTCAACACAGTCCCATCACGAGGTCTCTAACTTCTTATTTTTAAATACAAATTGAAGCAAAAGATGCAAAGGCTTAAAATGACCCTTTTATAATAAATTTTACTGAAGGATATTTCCTCGGCAGCGGAGAACAGTGTGTGCTATACGTGTTTCAATCACTGGAAGCGGCAGTGCCCACTGAGCACACACGTGATGCTTGACATGTCCCACATTTTCACTGAGCTCTAATAAACTTTAAGCGGTGAAATGTTCAAACGTAGCAAACGTCTGCAATATATCGGTAAATCTTTCACGTGAAGTCATGATTCAAATTTTCGCATTTATGAATCTATTAGACCTGCAGCATACGGCATTGAATTAGGTCTACTTGAGGGACTTTATTATTTTGCTCAGAAAACGTGCATGGATGTATCAGCACTCTTTATGAAGTGTTTGCAGCTTTTCACATAATAAAAAAAAAAAATATTCTGAGCAAAACCTTATGTGCACATTGCTCTCACACACAATAACGACACATCTCAACTGAGAAAATGTGATTTCTTTGGTCTAACTAGAGATTCCCATTGTGAGAATATACAGGTGTAGGCCTACCTTAAGTATAAGCAAATTTCATCTTCCATTCATACCCTCCTCTTCAATGTATCATACATGGATAGACATACTCCATCGTGCTTCGAGAGGGACATGTGGAGTATCTGTGGTCTGCCATCCAATTTAATTTAGGCAAATTTGAGAATTGCACTTAGATGAAACTTGTATTTAATGATCTTTAAATGATTAGAAAATGGATAATACTCTGTCTAGCTCAAGTCCTTAAACTCAGATCAAGCACAGGTATAGTCTTTATGAAGCACCTAAAACTTGTAGAAAAGTATGTTATGCAGCCTACCTTGTAGATTTTAATATTTAAACAGATTCTAAATATGATTAGAAAGATGAAAAATAATCACACAACACAGACACAGTGATACCACAGAAATTATAGTCTTGTAATTCAATGTATTCACATTACAACATCCACATGGTTCAGTTTGTGACAACTTCTAATGATCTTCAAATATATTCACTGTATGATACATAATACCGATATAGGCACTTCCAGTAAGTCTGGCAATATCGAAGCTACAGTATAGTGTCTAAATTACAAAATGGTAAAAATAAATAATGTATATCTAAAAGAGTTTTTGTAGTTTTAAAATTTCTTTACTGTACAGCATATATGTATATTGTACAAAATGGAGCATCAACCTGCAAGAAAATTTATGGTTTTACTTTCACAAATACTGTGTATTTGGACAATTTCTTCCTTGTGTATGTATTAGTACATGTGGTAAGTGCAAGGTACTAGTGAGAAAGCAATTATTTAATCATGTGTCAACTATATAAAAATACTCATCTCATTTTTTTTTTTACATAATTGTAAAGCTTGTTTGGTTCTGAGAGTTACGTATGCTACATGTGTGAATAAGTATGTCAATCAAATAAAACCAATTAAGAAATAAAAAATACACTATCGAAGCTGATATACAGTATCAGCTCAAACACAAGTAATGGCTTAAGACTGATGTGACTGGGGCAAAATGCATACATAGTCCACTCTAAAAAAAAAAGAAAAAAAAAGTTCATCAACAAAATAACTCAGCAGACAGAATCCAATCACCTTTAAAGATGAGATCCGTTGTGTAATGAATACTCTACTACTGTTGCAGGTGAGGATCTCTGATCTGCAGGCAAAGCACTTGACAGATCAAAGAGGAAGCGCAAGGAGAAATATGCAATAGGACCTTCTGCGAATAACAATTTTATCTGAGTATCTGAGAAGAATTGAAACACAGTTTACTGCATCACTTTACCCTTCATTATTTCACCAGCTCTACTGTACTTGTAAGTAATGCAGTCTCTAAATACAAGACAGTGTCACATTAGAGAGGTCAATCAAAACCTGTAAATAGACACAGACACAAAAACACTATATCTTGCTCTCTCACGCACACTGCATACTGTATTTATACATTCACAAAGCAGGAGCATTGTAGAGTTTGAGTTAATAATAAGTAATTGTATAATTGTACAACCTGGAGGCTTGAAATAGAACTAGTAGTGGAAATTACACACATGAATGATAGATGTTTTTTTTCTAAATCTGGACCACTTTGGTTAAGCTGTCTGTGTTGTATTGAATAGCTTGGCATAAAATTGGTAATATGTCATCAGGTTTTTCAAAAGCTGAATAAAATGTATTCATTGTGTCCGTAATGATGAGTATATAGCTCATTAGTTATGAATTGCAGACAACATACAGAAAACCGCAGGCATTTTGTATATAGAATACAAAGAGTGAGGCAACAAACGACCATTAGAGGCCAGGACAAAAATCTGATTCTGTAGCTACTAACAAATTTGGTCTGATATACATGATTCTCTGTCTGATCAGTGGTTCAACTAATTATCTTCAACGTGTGTGGCCTCAACTGCAGTTCCTGAGTCCCCCCTCCACACTGTAGCAGAGTCAGGGCAGCAGTTAACAGGCCATTACAGGATGTAGCGTGCCATTCACCACAGCCGGGAACATTGTGTGGTAATAGAGGATCTGCAATGATACAAGGGCATGGTTTTCTATACCTAATCTAATTTCAATCACAGGAAATCTCATATCCTGTCTGGTGTGTGCTGTGCAGTTTTTTTGAAGATTACTTTAAAGAGATGAGATTATAGAGGAGAGCAGTGGTACATATATGAGAAAAGATACCAGTGCATAAAAGATTCAGGTGAATGTAGATTATGAAAACTCGTCAAGATTAGCAGTGGACAATTCATTGCATACTTCCACACTGCATTCGTGTGTGGCAGAAAATTCAAACTCAGTGTAGAGCTCTTTACTTCTTTCTACTCAAGATCTACTTACTGCTCTCTCAAACATGTTTTCTATGTAAATGTGAATTATTGAAGCAAAGTGGGATATTCTTTGAAGACATTTTGCATCCAACTCAAGATACTGTTGTTCTGTAACTGGTTTATGTTATGGTGTATTGAAAGTAGGGGCCACACAACTTTCAAGGGCCAACATGGGCCAAAATTCACAATGAGATAAATGTCAGAACCATAGAAATAGAATGAAAATAGAATAGACATTCCCATTCAAGTCAACATAGCAGGATTGTCAGAGTGGCAGCCATTTTTATGTGTACTCTTGCCATTGCAAAGAACTGTACTCATTGTAGTGGGCTAACTTCCACATAAACTTCCTTATTAACCAACTTGCAGAAAGTCGCAGACTCACTGAGGTGAGGTTTTGCAACAAATAAGCAGTGGAGTAGTACGAAGAATGATGAGGCGTCTTTTGGGCACTATGTCCGTTGCTTTGCTGTTAGAGAGGAATTGAGAATTGAGAATTTCTGATTTAATGGCTTTATATTTCTATTGTTAAGCCATTAAGAAAACGTGTGTCTCTCTGTACATACATGAGTGTGACACACATTACCATAGCAGCTAACAATAATTGCCATTTTCTTTTTAAATGTCCGTTCTACTCACATTCACACAAAAATGTGATGTTTCAAAGAGTAAAACTGTTTAAATACCACATGCTGCCATCACAGTCATCTTGGCCGCTATTGAAAACCTAACCTTTACTGCAATGCATATCCTTTACATTAAAGAAAATTATCTTTTTTACTGGAGTAAAAACTACTACAGTAATTAGCTGCAGAGATTATTGTTTCGGCTCTCAAAGAATTATCAAATTGCACTTTAACTTGCGGAACTCCATCCAACTGATGCACTCTAAAGTCCTGACTGCAGATTCACTGTATTTATCTGCAAAGATGTTACAGTATAATAGTCAACGCAGAAAAGAGGGGGTTGTGACTTAAGCTTCAGCCTTGTTCTAAGCCTTTTATGAACACATCATAAACTAGCTTACAAGCTCTACCTATTTGTAACTTACTGTCCTCACAGGTGATATAGGTGTTTACTTTGAATTTAAACAGTTGAGGTTCCTGAGGGTTAAAGGTCAGCATCATTTGCAAGTTTTTACACAATGAGGACCCATGAGTAATAATAATACAGCACACTGAATCCAAATATATAGTCAGAAAGTCAAAAATTGATAGAAAAGACAAATAAAAGTGTATTAGTCTACCAATAGACATTTTTAAAGAACATTGTAGGATTATACAATTTTCTGTTGAATAGATTATGCTTTCTGGTTCTGTATGTTTATGAATGTCGGGGGTACATGTTTTGTTGTTCTTACACTAACACTACTTAACACTTTGGTAGTGTTAGTGTATGTTCTCTGTACCGGTATTCCTTTTTGGTCTTGTATTCAGCACAGATTCATTTCCAACAACCCCCTACTGCTTTGTCAGTGCTGCAACATTTGGGACAGTGAACCCTGTAATGACCACTATATTTACCTAGGGGAGAGATGGCAAAAAAAAGAAAAAAATCTGCTGAAACTATCTATGTCTGTGCATATTAACTGTGCATCTAAGCACACTGATTTAAACATGCAGACACACACGCACACACAAAATACAGAGTGTATCTAGCCTTGAGTCTCCTTCTTTAAAGTAATATGGCTACACCTAAACGTATAAAGTACTTAATATGGTGACAAATATAAAACAATTTTTTTTTTAAATAATTACTTCATATGCTAAAGCCTATGGGTGAGTGATTCATTTTGGCAGAAGTTGAAAGGAATAAAAGATATGCCAATGTTCCTCATTTGATTGACTCCCTTTGTAATCCATATATATATATATATATAAAGATCATGGCCCATGTGAGACCTCAAAAACTCTTGCAAAAACTGAAACACAAGTACAAGTAACTGTGATCTATATATAATTGCATTCAGAAAATAATTATGTATAAATTGGCAGCAAATTTCTGCAGTCATGTGTTACCACATTGGGTTGAGGTCTGTGCAAGCAGTCTTCCTCTTCTCTTGACAGTAGCAAAAGAGTCTGTATCCCAAAGTAAACAAATAATCCTGTATTGCAATATGGAAAGCTCCTTTAAATGTTTGGTGAAACGAAATATTCAGATAAAATGTGTAAAACGCAAATTTTCCACCTTGTTTTTTTCTGTATAGGCACACATTTCCCAAACATCTACAGTGTTGTGTCTAAGTAATGTGCTGGCAGAAGACAGGAGTCAGTTGATAGGATACGAAAACAAGATATACTACTTCATATCCTTGCCCTGACTGATGCCACAATTTCCCATGGGCTTTTTCAGTGTGAGTCCCCCTCCGCTAGTTCCTCTGGAGGTTTAAAGTTTTCCTGCGGGGACACAGGCCATTCTGGTTCCTCTACTCCCTCCTCTGGATCCTCTCCTTCAACTAGCTCCTCTCTGCTGCCTGGCTCCTCTTCCTCCTCGTGAATTGCCAGAATTGGCTCAGCTACATTGTTTAAATGGACAGATTCTGCTACTTGGCCATGTATCTGGGCATCTTCTTCTGCAATCACTTTCTTCCACATCTCATGGTTCTCCAGCAGGTGGTGGGTGATCTGGCAGAAGACTTTCCTTCTCTTCTTTGAAGTTCTTATCTCTGGAGAAAAGAAAAAGCTTGATTATGTTGTACAAATCATAAATACGCACTATAGCTATATAAATCTGCTAAACTATTTTATTTCCCATTGTTCAGAGGAGAAACCACTGCTTGATGTATTGCAGTACATTGTATTGTACGTATAATAAAATCCATATTCAGAGAATGAATGACAATAACAAACAATTTCATACAAAAGCAAGCATTCTAGGCTACATGTATCTGATCAACTCCAGTTTATGATTGTGGCCCTACTTCAGATTTATAGCTTTGTTTTAGACCATAGTGCTTACGTGATGCTTCTGAGCTGGTTGACGTGTCCTCCTCTGCAGTATCCTCATCATCCTCATTCTCCGTGATCTCTGGCTCTTCTGTGTCTAGGTTGGGTTCCACCCAACGTCCAGGCATGAGGTTGGCGGAGTCGTAGGAGTTGCACAGTGGTCCCACAATGTGTGTAATGAACGATTCCTGGAGTTTTGCCAACTGTGGTGCCGCTCGGTCCATGAAGGGGCTGATGGGAAGGCCCTGGCTGGACTCTTCATCACCCTACATTAAGCATGACCCACATTAGTGCATAAACGCCAAGACATGGCATAATTCAAATTTCAACACACATAAGATTCCAAAAGAACAGACGTTGGATTAATGTCAAGCCTACGTCCACGTGTAAGTCAAGCCCTGAGTAATTTGTTTCACAATTATGGACAGGTTTGAGTCTTAATGGTGTAAGAATGTAGAGGTCGGTGCCAACTGCATTAAATAGATGAAGTCAAAGAAAACTATTTGAGACACTATCAGAACTCAAAACATATGGTGTAACAGAGGGAACAATAGAGGGAAGTTTAAAGCTGGGCATTGAAATGTGTCCAAGGCATCCATGAAAGTATTTTACACAAAGGTCCAAAGAATATAGGAATATAGACTATATGGCTGTGGGAGGCTGTGGGGCAGCAGCATGTTTTTTGTTGTCTATGACCTCTCCTTAAACGGCATTGAACAACAGCCTTGGTAATCCTAAGTGTCATCCCGTACACTATATGTATGCCTTTGTACCTGCGGAGCAGCAAGCAACTAATGTAAAGCACAATAAGCGTAATCAAAAGATGGGATCTGTGATGGATCTGCATAATTCTTGAGGTGGAGGAGGTGAGCGGACATAAAACAAGTGGAGGAAAAGCTCTGTGATCCAGCTGTCACCATGGCTACATCCTAAACAGATGGGCAGAGAAAATCCATTGAAACGTTAGCTTTACCAAATGTCTAATTTCTTTGAGATATGTTTAAGAAACACTGTTATAAATACCCTGCCAGGTGTATTCTAATGTAGCTTTCTAAATAAATACAAGACTGTTCATATTTGCCAGTAGGACTTACAATACATATTAAGTGTAAGCCTCTGTGAGTCCAGAGATTCATCTGATATTGCAATACAGTTTCAAGACACCCAGATCCTAGTTCGCACATCATACTCACTTTCAGAAAGCCTGTCAGAATGGAAAACAAATGGTGATGTAGATGGAGATGGTGTATGTTTTGCAAACATGCCTGAACATGTTGAGTTTAGAGGTGAAGTTGTATTGCTTTGCTTCTTTTTTTAAGGTTGTTGGACTGACAAGGCCGCCAGAGACAGACTGTGCCTTGGCACCCTGCCTGTATCACCACATCTAGCAGCCCTCAAACTATTGTCATTAAAGAGCATTTCTCATTTCCCCCCCAGGACCTCACAGTGGCTTGTAACAAGCTGGTTGTGTCACCTATCTGAAGTAGCAGGGTGCATAGGGGTTTATCTAGAGGCAATTAGCAGAGATTAGCAGCCAGTGCCAAGGGGACATACTGTAACAAAGGTCACTGAGGGTGGCATTAGGCTGAAGGCATGACCAGATTCTGTTTGTTAGGGGCAGCACTGTACACTCAGTGGCCACTTCATTAGGTATACCTGTAAAATATAATGCAATCCAACTTTTCTGCCAGAAAGTCTACTTTTATGATGCCAATAATGTTCAGTTTGTGTCAGTGTGTTTTTTTTTACTGGCATACAAGTGTTATTTGAATTATATGTTTTAGCATTGAGGTCATTGTTATTGATGAAGGGGACCATCTTTAACCATGACTTTATTCTTTAGTAGGAACCATGGAGTATGTATTGAAAAGAAAGACGATTACACTTAAAACACATTAAACTGGCATTAAAGCCAAACATATAAAGCATACATGTGAATCATAGCCATTTCTTACAGAAAATAACTACCAGCTACCTTTACTGTCACTAATGTGCCCTTGGCTTATATAAATACCATGTCGATTTAAAATGTAAAAATAGAATACATAACTGAACAGATGAACAAGTCTAGTCATGGAATTATGACAGTTCCTCCAATAACAGTTCTGCATTGCCATTACTATCTCAATATGTCAGAAAGACTGAATTAAAAAATTAATTAGAGGGAGCTAAATCAATCAAGCTTGAAGTCCAAAGTCTGAAAGGATGAACTGTATTTTAGTTTCTATACTTGCTTCTATGGGTTCTTAGACAAAATAGAATGAATTATTCTGAAACACACAGCATGTTGCTAGGGGTCATTCTGTTCTGCAACTCTACTCTTTTATTTCGAGAGAAAACATTGTGAGAAATTTAAACAGATTAAATGTTTACCACCTGTGTGTGTGTGTGTGTGTGTGTGTGTGTGTGTGTGTGTGTGTGTGTGTGTGTGTGTGTGTGTGTGTGTGTGTGTGTGCGTGCGCTCCAGGATAAAGGTTCAAATAGCATTAATGTAAAGGTTATGTATAGGATAGGCATGTTAGGTTTAAGATAAGACATGTGGTTGTGGTGCTGAAAGGATAAGATTGGCAATATACAATTTATTTACTCTGTATTTTTGTAGAAATGCCATGACAATATCAAAAACAACAATGCCCCTAACACTGAGCCCATTGTTTTTTTTAATATGTAAATCTTTTTTTTTATCACAAATAAAAACTTTTATGTAAAAGAAAAGTAAAATAATTTCTTTCTTTTTTTAAACGCCGAGCACATACAACAAATTTAAATTAAACAGGAATAAATAAAGTCTTTATTGGGGACTATTTCCAGCTTTCCGGCTAACTGAAAGACACAAGAACATATATGTTATATGAATAAATAAACTAAAATCAAAATGATAAAATCATGTCCTTAAAAAATACAATGACGCTGCCACCTTAACATTCTCCTCAACCAAACCCTGACAACGGTTTATTTTAGAAGTATTGTATTGGATAGTGTGTTATAGTACACATGTGTTTGTGTTGGTGTGTTCCACCTGCATGTAAACATGACAGAACATTGATCTTTAGATTAGCAAATAAAAACAAATTCCGATCACACTGGGTTCACACACCTGTTCGTAGAACTCGTTGACAATGCCCTCTGTCCACTGCAGATGCAGGTCCTTGCACTTCAAAGGCCCATTGATATCAGCCAGTTTAATGCACATCTGACAGACCAGCAACCTGTCATTCTCGTTAGACCAATCAATACCTGTGGATGGATCATCACCCACCTAGGGGACCAACAAACAGACATGCTGACTTTTAACATATTCAAATATGTTGGCAGGCACAGCGCATGATATGTAGATATTATGTAAATGTGATACCATAGACCTGTTGTTCAAAGATTGTGTATTCATATGAATGTCTAGAGGGTTCATTAATCAGGGAGAAGACAGCAACACTGGATTGCACTGGATTTCACTGTCGACAAAAGCAATGAGAACTTAAGGCCTTTTAATTGTGGCTTTTACTTCTATTACGACGTTGTGAGCAGACTTTTTCCTGGTAAAATGTGCTTCATTTAAAAATGTGGAGGTTTTAATTGCTATGCTTTAAATATATTAAACACTGTTTGAATGCTTTTTTTATTTTTTATTTCTTGCACTGCTTAATGAACTTCAGATCTTAAAAGGAGCACCACTGACTCCCAGAGTCCTATCATTCTAACCTAATAATTCAGGAAGCTTTAGAGATCAAGTGCAAAACTTGATGGGTACTTCAGAGAAAGCTAATTTGCTTCCAGGAAGAGCAGAGCAGGGTGCACTACAGTGAGAGACATTGCTTTTACTTTCATTGCCAAGCCAGAGAGGTCAATGCTAGTTGACAGGCCCTGGCCCTTAAGTACCACGACTGTACTCATACTCACAATAGGAAAAACACAAAAACTCAAATCCAAAGACAACATTCTGCTTAAACAAGTTCTTAAGAAGCTGCAGGGTGCTTTGTGTTGTTGATATGAGCTGAACATACTGCAAGTGCTGCAATGTTCTGCACAAAAAGACTGTTCTTCAAAAACCAGGGGACATGGTTCACTTCAAAAGAATATACTTGACTCATAAAAACTGAAGAATACTGCTTCCATATAAAGTTTACAACTCATTATTCAGCCAGTCAAGTTTCTGAAAACAGAATACTTAAATTAATGTTCAAAAAACAATTTGAGAAGTTTAAGATACTGATATTATGATATTGTCAAAAGTATTATTATTACCTGTTATTTATTTATTATCAATTGATTTAATCACCATATCCATAAACTCTTCAGATCTAAAATGTACATCTTTTCAATAGTTAATGTAAAACATTTATGTTTTTAAAACTACCTTGGCATTGAACTCAGCCAGGAAATCAAAGTGCTTCTTCAGATCAGTGGCCAATATGGCCTCAATAACCAAGAAACGGAAACGCTTGAACTCCCCGTGATCCAGGTTGATGAGGAAGTTGTACTCTGGTCGCGACATGAAGAGGTTCCAGGCTGAGGCAGCGTGGTGGTTTTCGAGAACGGATCGATCATTGTAGAGCACTGCCTGCAAACACACAAGCACTTCACATTTACATAATCAAGTACTGAAATGCCTATATATAAATTCAGCAATCCTGCAAATGCAGCACTAAAAAGAGAAAAAAGAGAAACTGGGTGCTGTAGAAAATTCACTAAAACACTGAAAGACAAGAGAAAACCACATCATGTTTCCAAAGTAGGATCAAGAAAATTAGAGCCACTGTACTGTGCACTACTCTCTGTTCTCTTCAGTATTATGACAGCCTACATATCTACAGTACATTGAATAGATATCTCATTACATACAGTAATAGATGTGTATGTTGTTGTGATTGTTTGAATATGCTGTCAGAGACTGATGATTTGCTTCAGCTTTGCCAGGGCAGTTTGGAAGTGAAAAAGTGGAAGAAAATTGCTAATCAAATGATCATCTTGTTGATTACAAAGAAAAACAGAATTATTTCTTTTTTGAGATTTTCTTTTGGGCATGTTAGGCCTTTGTTTTTAAGAGAGAGAGAGGGGGAATGACATCCAGCAAAGGACCGGACGGAGTTGAACCCGTGATCACTGTGTCTAGGAGTACACTTCTGTACATGGGTGCACGCTCTACCAGATGAGCTACCCAGGTGCCCAAACTTCCACTGACTTTTATCCTGATCAAAAGCTGTTCTATACCATAGGCGGAATAGCACGAGTACCTGTGGGGCGCTGGTGGCCACGAGGAAAGCATTGGTCCTGCCGGGGTGGTCGTAATCATGCATTGCGGCAGCCACATAAAGGGCCATGAGCTCCAGAGCAGGTATGAGGCCTGACAGGCAGCCGTAACCATCTTCTGACACAGTGTAGGTCTTTGAAACCAGGAAGCCCATATGACTGTGTGTTATTCCACTGTCAGAGTCTAGCCACAGGGGAACAGACAAAGTGAGCATGGTGAAGAGCAGGCTAGCAGAATTTACACATGATGTAATTTCATGTGCACATGCCTTAATACACACACTTTTCTAGAGCACACACACACAGAAACACACACTTGAACATTCAAATCCACTTATATGTGGATCAAAGGGATGGCCCTAGTAAGGCATACAAATGAGGTTATGGAAATATGGGTGAGATGGAACTCTAATCTGCCTGCAATTTCATGCTGTTCTAGACTTCAAATAGTGTTTGGTACGTAAATGCAAGTGCCAAAAGCCTGAGTAAGATAAGACAAATTGTGAGTAGGATAAGAACACACACTCCTGCAGGTTTGATGCTCCGACATTTAGAGATGGCTCACAGTAAAGCTGCAGGCAGATGGAAATATCTAAATAAAACATTCTGGCCTACATATAGACAGTCTTTATGGTAATAAATGGCTTAACAAAAGTTAGAAAAAGTGAACAAAAAGGTATTGAGAGCTTATGTGATCTTATGTGACAACTTCCATCATACTTTTATGACTAATACAGTCAGATACACACTAGCACCCCCACCAGGACAAGCAAATGTCTGCATTTACGGACACACCTGAGTCACTGGCAGAGCTGTGGTCAGTAAAAAGGCTGGGCAGACCAGGCACAGCCTGTGTGGTGAGGTACCAGACTGCGTGCAGCACATCTGTGGCATGGACCCTGTTGTGATCTGGGTCAGGAAAGAAAACAAGTCTGCTCAGTGTGTGTAATCTTCTCCACCAGGGTGCACTGTTAAACTGCTTATGTTTCTTGAAACAAGGTAAAGGCTGCATACAGTCACATGTGACGGTGTGATACTACCCTCTAGAGGCTGGTTTCATTGTCACAGCTGCAGACAAGGTTATAAGTAAACTGAACCAAAAATTAAAACATAAGAAGAGGACCGAGGTGTTCAAGCTTACATGGTATGTCTCTATAACCATTCTCAAGGGCATGGAAGTAGTTCATGAATTCATGTACAGGAATCTTGAAGGTTGCAAACAGGCCAGTGTCTTCAAAGAGCCTGTAGGAGACCTGAAAGACAAACAAGTAATTGAGTCTGTGCTGTGAACATCACCAGGCTTGGTTAATCAACACTTTACATGTAAAAGCAGAACTGTCATAGAAATCATAATCAATAACTTATAATATTGTAGATAAAACTATGCAATTACATGTTAGCTTATTCAATTATGACAGCAAAACAACATGATGTTACTAAGTATTTTTTACTTTAGAACATTTTATTGCTAAAATGTTGTCCAAATTATAGTATAATTATGCAAATGATAAAGTTTTGTTGACACTTTGGCTGACCGCTGAGATTAATCATCTCCCAGATGTGCTCACCTGACTGAGGATTCGTCCACATTTGCCATTGGTCTTTTCCATCAAACTGAAGATGGGGAAGTTCCAATTATTTAGCTGACTCATTAAAGGCTCTAAGTCCTCCATTATTAACGGCTCTGGAGCCAGCATTGGTTTGTCCTGTGACAAATAATAACAAGTAGTAAAGAAAATACAATGTTAATAACGTATGTAGGTTTGTTTATTGTATGAGCAGTAATTCTGTCTCGCTTTACCTCAGGAGGTATTAGTGGGTGGAGGATGACATTCTGGGCTGGGTTTTTTCCTTCCTCTGTGTCCTCCTCTGTGTGTGCTACATCACTGCTGTCACTGTGGTTGACTTTGTGGGCGCTCTCATAGTCCGATGACACTAACACTTGGTCCTCTGCTAGTAAAAGTAAAAACAAAAAGATGTCACTCTGAAGCCTAAAAGGAACTTATAAACTAATCTAGTCAGGTTTTTGGGGTGTTGAATTTACTTCTCTGGAAATTGTCATAGCCAATTCTCTGCAATGTCAAAGTCCCAGAGAGGGTGAGCACTCTTGTTCATTAACCGTGGTTCATGTTAGTGATTGCTGCCACACCCTTATTCAAAACATATCTTACAGTAGCGGCGACAGCGCATTATACAGTAGTCTCTGTTTGTATCATCAGAAAAACTGCTTTTTCAACGCTAGATTTCTAACTGATTGGTTGTTGAATACTGGTGCAAACCAGTGAATGTGTTTCTTACTCTACCTATAAGTGACTGAGAATTTAAAAATTCAAGCTTAAGCTGAAAATTATTATTAGGTTGAAATTATGCTGATTTGACTTTAATTTATCATCTAAATTAGTGGTTTTGTATGGAGAACCAAAGAAAAAATGAAATGATTCTGACACAAGACATTGTAAATGTGTGTTTGCATTTTCTTCTGTAACATGGCTACAAAAGTAATTTGTTTGTCCAGGTTTTTATGCAGCTGTACACTATGGAACTTTTAGAGAAAAAAAAATGTTTTGAACATCTAATGGACATACTTTAATAGGCTTTTATATCATTACCTATAAATAAACACTGTGATATACTATATACGCCCTCTTCATGCACTCATCCCATGCTTTTTGGAGGTATTGGTAATGATAAGAAGAAAGAAGACTGCGAGCATACCTGACCGTGGTATTCTGTCTCCCTTATCTATAGAACCCTCCCCATGGCCCAGTCTGATGTATGGTCTCCCACAGCTGTAGACAAAAGGGGTTTAATAGGTTAGAGATGTGCATTAAAGTGCATTAAAGAGAAATGTTGAATTTAACTCCATTCCGTGTTGTAATGTTGTGATATTTGAGGAAGGTGCTGTTGCATCTTTGACTACTGCATATGTTTCTTTGACAACTGCATATGTTTGTCAAAATCTTTCAATTTCAATGATTTCTTAAAGAACATGCCTCGATGCTAGAGACTAACTAATGAAAGACTTTGAAATGTCAAAAAAACATTAGGGTTCTGAGGCATTTAAGACATTTAAATGTTTATTAAAGTGTCTGCTAATCAAATGCCAGAATCGGTTTTGTGGTTTTTGTAGGATAAGATGACATTTTAATTACTCTTGTAAGATAAAAGGTGTTTATCAGAATTCTACGTAGTTGATTTTGTTTGGCAGAACACTGTTAAAACCAATACAACAGAAAATGTTAAAATAAAGAATCACTGGGGGACAAATACAGAATACTACATGTGTGTTTGTTTGTAGAAAGCAAGATGTGCAGGCCTTTTCTGTCCGTAGCAGTGCCAAAGAATTGGGAATAATGCCATTCATTTCATCTCTCTTTGATGTCAAACAGAAGTTGTCAAGAAAAAAAATATAATGGGATTCCTACTGTGCTGTCCTAACATGAAACAGCCGTACAGATGCTTCAAGAAAAATACTCATTAATGAATTTAATAGATGCACACATTAACACAATGCAATGAGAATAAACAACAAAACTAATTTGAAACAGTTGCTGGTACTGGCACTGTTATAAATGACTCATTAGAAATTGAGCCCACCCTTTTGAGCTTAACGACAAATCAGGATCAGCCACTAGAACGGCTTACGGCAAGCCACAATCTGAGAGACAGATGGAAATATCCACATTTACTGACTGGTTTATTTATCAAATAGCAAATATTATCTTTTATGGAAAGAGCCTTGAGCTGGCCTGTGCTGGTTAGTTAGCTGTGTGACACCATGGGGAGCCTCCCGAGCTGCTCCCAACAGCTTTTCCATGTTTCTCCATTGAGGCCACTGTCAGGCTGTAGGTGGTTCCAATTAAAATACCTCTCCCTAAATGTTGTAAAACCTGCCTTCTCATGGCAGGAAATGCCTGCCATTAGAGCATGGTGTCACAGGGAGCACAAAGCCCTGTAGTGTGTCTATCTTCTTCTGATAAATTTTTTCTTGAACCCTTCTGAGCTGTACCCACCCTGCCTAATGGTCCTGAGGCCCCAACAAACGGAGTTCTGTTGTGTTTGCATGGCCAGGTTGGACCACTGTGTGTAATGCCTAGCAGGTGTGGAATATAAAATAGTTTGATAGTTTGGCGGGTGAACAGTTAGTACATTATTGTCAGGGGGGTCTGGGCAGGCAGCAGCACTTGGCTTAAAAGGTTTACTTTTAATGAAAGCTGAAGAACTGGCAGACAATCTTCCTATTCTGCTAATGCAGCAAAATAGCCTCAGCTACTGACATTGAGCCTTCAGCTCTGAATGTAAATAAGAAGGCTGACCATTTTCACTGGAGGAATCTGTCAGTCATGTATCAAGTGACTCTGCTTTTATCACAAAAAGCTTCTTAAGAGTTAGCATTGTAGTTACAGTAATTTAACTGTCCCAATGAGACACACCTACAGTACGGAGACAAAATACACTTTCTTGTATGTTTTTGTTTCAGCCCTGTCTCACAGAAATGGTGTTGATACTAAAAATTAGTTTTGCCTGATACCTTTGGGAATAATGTAACTACTGGCTGCAAATATGTTTATTTAGTCCTGTGGTCAGGTTGGTTATAGGCAACAAAAACACTTTGGTTAAGATTGGGAAAAGAGCATGGTATCAGTTAGGTAAAGAAAAAAAAATACATCCCGTCTAGTATTTTTCAGAGTCAGACTGTCAGAGTGGAGATTTTTTCTTTAATCAAAACAACAATGTTTCTCTAACCTTAAAGGTACATGTATAAACTAATACAAAATTAATCCCTCTCTCTTTCTCTCACACCTATGATCCACTAGTGGTGTTGTCTGTTCTCACAGAGACCTTGAGCTTTAAAAAATGACTTAAGTGATTAATCGATTATTAAAATATTTGTGGATGAATTCTCTGTCAATTAATCAACTCATCTCTTCAGCACTAGAAGTTCTGTATAATCATTGGGACTTTGCAGATAAAGTACTTTGTGAAGTAAAATAAACATTTTAAACATAGTGAATTTTTTTGAAACGTGTGCTTTTTTTTTTACAAGAATTATATTAATCATACAAAGGTGAAAGGTCAAAACTGGTTTCTTGCTTTACACAGAATTTAAATACAGCCAAAGTGAATTGTCAACAGTCAATTGGGAGTCTATGAAGTTGAAAATGACTCCTATTCTCATACCAAAGCACCTTGGCATTCTCCAGAATAAACCATCAAGCTAATTATCCTGCAATCGGAAATGCTGTATAAATTGCAACATTGTCTGTTTTTTCTGAAAAAAGCCTTCTCCTTCCGTGTTGCTTATAATAGTTTTGAGCCATGCAATGAGCTCTGACTGGCCTCTGCCCACTATGCTCTCCACTCCCAGTTTTTATACTTAACTACTCACAGCAGGTTGACAGATTACCTTTGGTTTAGAGCCCAAAAGGACTGTGTCCAAGCCACGATAAACACAGCAGCCATTATTTCTGCTTCCAGTAATCTACCTACTCTCAAGCCAGATGACGTGAAGAAGATAACAGCACAGTGGCCGGGGCTGAGGGAAATGGAAGGCATTCAATCGCCCCCTTTTTGCCGGGTCTGTGTGATAAAAAAGGCGATATTGTAGCTTTGAAGTTGATGTTGTTTCTTCTGAACAATGTACGTCACTGAAAGCTGACATGATGGAAAAAGGAGGGAGAAAAAAAGGAGCCTAATGTGCTAATTAAGATTCTACAGATTTGATGATGGAGCAAAGAAAAGGCAATTGAAGCCATGTGTTCATTTTCTCCCCTCAATGTGTTCTTTCCCTCCTTCCCTCTTCCCCAACCATTTCTGCCTTTCACTTTTCTGATAGGACTCATACATGTAAGGAATGGTTATTGGTGTTTGATCTGTAAATAAATTCTCATGCTACTGTGTCTTGGATAGCTCTCAAAAGGGATAATACATACAGGTTACAGTACGTATTTGACAACAGTCCCCAAAAGGTGATTGTTGTGTTAAAGCCCACTTAAGAGATGCTGTGTTGGCAGGTTGCCGTTTGCTAAGAAACTATCACAAGTTATACCCTAAAAACAGCAAGTAGTTGTCATTAGGCATGGGTCCTGTTTACATGTATTTTACCTTAACAATGAAACCTTAAACAGCTGTCTTTTTCATTGTAAACATAAGAATAAAAGCCAGATGATTGAAACAAAATTTAAATTAAGTGTTACTCCGAAAAGAGCCCTCTCATCTGCAGTAAAGTAAACCCAGAGACTCTCTGTGCTCTCCAATTGTGTCTGTATAGCCTCTGCCAGAAGAAGCAGCTGTGTGTGTGTGTGTGTGTGTGTTAATTGTGAGGTTCTGGTGACTGGGGAGAGGCCCAGGTGTTTGTTTATACTCACACCGCCATAAGTGGCCATAGCTGGGGCCTGCTGCTGGGCTGGGCTGAGCTTTATGACCAGGCGACAGGGCTTTGTGTACAGAAGCTGCTCAGTGTGCTTACATTTACAGAACTTGTTCAAGTATCACACTGTCAGTGTGCAAACAGACCCAAACAAGTCATTGACAGACACAGCCCACTATGTTCATGTGAAGGCTCAAGACACAACACAAACATGTGTGCAGATTTTTTAGTGCAGTAACATTTTGTTTTATTTAATTACATTTTTTATTTGGGTTCAATTCAATTTGTGTTTTTTGTACTTACTTTTTTTCACTTCACTTTCTTCATCATGTTGTGTAAAGAATTTTGTGTTATGTATTGATTGTTTATGACTGCTTTTTATCAACTAGCAGATACACAATGTGACAGTGTGTTGTCCACAGATACATCATTTGTATTTAACACTCTTCCCTGACCAAAGCTCCAAAGAAGTTTGCATCCCTGCGATGAAATCTTATATCAAATCTAATCTATATAATCGAATATTAATAACAACAATTCTACTTTAGAAATTGTCCTACAGCAGGTGGGTAGTCTTTCTTTGAGTCTTAACACACCTTAAACAATATCACTAGTATGAGTTTGGGTTTGTATTAGTATGAAGATGTTACAGGTCACACGTCACAAAAAGCTCTTTCATAAGTATTTCTACCCTTCAAAGAATAACGTCTGGAAAGTGTGGAGTGCTAATGAATCCTCTTAACTCTTACATGTGAGTGGTTACACAGGAATCCACAAGTAATGTGCTTTCCTAGTGGTCAGAAAAGAATGCACTCAATACACATGCTGATATGTGCAAAATGTGCAGGGTAAATCACCTCCTACAGCAGAATACATGAACACAGGCACACAGAATTCTGTTCAGCCCAGGTGATGCGCAGAAACAGGCATTGTTGGATTATGAGTGAATGTAAAGCTTCATCCTGTCTGTTCCTGTGTGTCTGTGTCAGTTAGACTTGTGTGTCAACATGAGATGCGATGGGCATAGCAGCGGTTGGGAATGAGAATGGGCTGCACAACCTGCACGCTATTATTGGCTGGGGGTTACACACCCACATGGCATCCAAAGGCCATTTGTTGGCGCCCACAAATGTCCCACTCTCACCAATTTAGAAAGAAAAGAGAAAATCCAAGCAGAAGGCAGGGTCTCTGCCACACCACACACTTCTAGCAGGTTATAGTGATGATTGAGAGGGATTCATTTTGTATTAGTCTATACATTGTTTTTTGAAGAAAGCACTGTATATTATTTGTCTAAGATCAGGGCTCTGCAGCGAAACCTAGAACTAAATTTCTTTACTTTTGGCCTCATGGTGTTTTCATGGTAGCAATATTTTGTATATTAAAACGCATTGCTGGTAGTCATTGGTCACATTTTTTCAGAATGGTCAATTCATGTTTCACACACATTATTTATTTTAACAATTCTAAAGATGATTACATTATGCAGTTTTTGTGTCACTTGATGCGTCTCAATGAATAACAGCAGAACACTAAAGAAACACCTAGAAAGAATTGCTGTATGTGACAGAGAGGTACAAATGGAAATATTATTGCACCTAATATTTTAATCTAACACTACATGAGTATCATATAATGGCCATAAACTGAGCAAATGATGTAGGTGTCTATTCATCATGAGCTGCAGGCATTGTCTGGCTGGCTAGTTAGTATGTTACTCCAGACAGCTCGGTGTAAATAATTAGCTTGGAAGACAGGAGCCACATGTGTTTACAGGAACAGTGCAGCTATTATCAGTTAATAGCTCCATGAAACAAATCTCCTCACAACAAAAAAACACTACACAAATAAAGATAGGCTGGCAACAACCTGTTTGGCTTGTACTGTATATATATATATATATATATATATATGCATAAAAAAACTTTTTACACCCATCGAACAATCTGACCACTTGGGATTAGACTTTGCTTCTAATTTCCAAACAAAAAAAACATTTCAAATTCTTTGAAAATCAAAATTCAGCCAAACTTTTACACACAAAATTAATATCTAAATTAATTTGAGGTGGGAAATAAGCCATGCAGTTGCAGAGTCATGCCTCATTTTACAGCAGTGAGTTAGTTGTTATGTAACTGTTCCAGTAAGTACGTGTGCAACCTGATTTACATGTCAAGTTACAGAAAACTAAGCTCATTAGATGTATTCTGTCTTTATTGGCAGGTTGCACTTTTTTATTTTGAAAATAAATCTTCATGTATAGTCTTAAAGAAAGAAAGGGAAAACCCAACATATGTTCTGTATGTCTGCACATAAACAAATGCACACAAACAAATGCAACTGAATAACACACACAATGTCTTTGACATCAGACATGGCTTTCTGAAGTTCTTCTACACATTAATCATTAAGCTCCAGCTTCAGGTTTCTTGGGAAAATTAAATTATCTTTATGCAACAGCATGCACACATAATACACAAACCTATGCAACATACTAACTGTCCCGCTATTTGGCACACAACATGCACCCATGATGCTGCTTGGCAGCACAGAGATGCAGAGAAGCTTCCGTATTTGCAAAGAATCTCCATCAGAGGACTTTCATGCTGTGACACAAACTCAACAAGGGATAAAATTAATAGGGTAGATAAAGCATGAAGAGACCCTTTCTTGTTCAGACATAGTTAATAATTTAAAGACAGGGAGCATGTGCTGTTGACTGCTGCTTATGCATCCACATCATAAAGAAATTGTATGCACGATAACTCATATTTAAGTACTCGCAATCTGATTACTGAATCTCCTTTATTTTCATCATTGAAATTCATTAAAAAAAACATGAGCCGTTCTGAGATAATCCAAACACAACATCACAGTAATTACAAAGTAATTGTAAGGAATGCAATCTTTGAGCTTATCACAGTAAATGATGCTGAAATTTCACTTAGTAATCATACTTACTATGATAAATCAAGAACCTGTGTTTATTCTAGATTTACTGCATCAATGTGATTTACTAGTGAAATAAAAAAAACAGCAGAAACAAACAGTTTTTGTTGTGTTTTCAACAATATGGGACTGTCATGTCTTGACATTTCTACTGATTCACTGCAGGTGTACTAGTCCTGTCGGAGCACACAAATACATTCTTTCATGCACAAAGACCCATTAATGCACACAAACACTCATACATATCCTGCAATCTTCTCTATCACACAACAGCTTTCCCCCAAAAATACATAAAATAAAAATAAAGAATAAAGTGAATATCACACGCATACAGATTTCCTTCTGAGCCATGCTATTTCTTTGTAGCCTCTTTCTCATGCTATCTTCAGCACTACTGTGTGGAGAGTTGATGTGTGTCTTAGTTATTCAGGTTAATGTGTTTTCCTGTGGGGCATATTTCCATTCTGGCTCCCTTAGCACACTCATCCTCTTCCGAACTGCTGCGCCATTACTGTTCACTCACGCTGTCTTTGGTATAACTACAGCCACACTGCTGGTAATAAACCTCTAAACCTTCAGAGACATTTGTCATACTGTGGTAGCCATTGTAGAAGTCCTCCTTAAAGCATTTGTACCATAGTTGTGTATACCTATAGTACAATGTTGCACAGTAGAACCTAATTAGTATATCAAACAAAATTCTAGGGCTTTTGATTAATGAATAATGTAAAAAAAAAACAGGGCTATGTTTGCTAAATCTTTCTTAAATCTTTCGTTTCTGAGGATAGGAGAGGTGTATGCTGAGAAAAACAATGTAATTCAGCTGTAGCTCTTGCCAGGAGTTAGGTACCTGCAGGTGAGCGCTTCATGGTAGGGCTTGATGCTGGCGCTGCGGTCCCTTCTGACGGGCCCGGGCTCGATGCTGGGCAGGCCTGTGGCGGAGGTGGTGGTGGTCCACGTGGAAGAGATCCTCCTCAAAAGACCGGGGTGGAGACTCCGCCTCAGACGCTGCTCACACAGGAAAATACACACACACACACAAATACACACACACATTTAAAAATACTTATTACATTTAACCCTTCTTATTACTTGTTTTTATAAATTATCAAATCCTCACCCAAACCTAACTACAGGAATAAAAAAACATGGCTAAAATTATGTTGGCTCTAAAAGCCTGTGAGATAAGGTTAATGCTTATGCACTCTGTCTACTGTCAAATTGATCATCTAGACAAGACAGTTTTTTTCCTGACTGTGACCAGGATGAAACAAATTGAGCTGTTGATATAACCTGGATAATCTTTCAGGATTTGAGGCACATTCATTATTCCTTCATTGCATCCAAAGAGAATCAACACAGTTATCACTGACTGTAGACTATTGACAGGCAGCCGGGCCAACGATGCCGCACATGGTACATTATTAGATACATCAGCATTACATTGCACACATACAGCCTCTCTGCTTCTCATTCTCTCTGTAAGTCTCTTTTGTCTCGTTCTCTCAGTCTCTTCCTTTATCTGCCTTCTTTTTGATCTTTCTTTATTTCTTTTCTTTCTTTTCTCTGGGATTCCCAGTGATCTGTGCCCTTTTGATGCCTCCATCTGTTCAGTGCCATGCAGCAGCTTGGGACAGCAGCGCTAAACATGGCAGACTCTCTCTCTCTCAGTCTTCTGCAGGGTGACCTAGTAAAGATTGCTTCAGAATCCTGAATGAGCCCATTCACAGCAAGGCATCATACATTGAGTGCAAGCACACACACACCTACAAAAGAGCAATCAGAGCGTACTATATGTACACACACTGACACATTTATGCACACAAAATAACATATACGCACATCCACAGACATGTTCTCTGGATCTGCTCCCCAAACATGCTTTGTATGATGGTGCTAGGATTAGAAGAAGGTATTACTAATGTGTTTTGTATAGTGTATACTACAATTGCATTACATTGTTTGTTTAACTCTGGATTTTAAAAGTGGAGTTATGATGCTATGGAATGTTTTTGCAGCACCAGACTTTGATTCTAATGAAATTCCTGCAGACACGCATCAAAAGCAGAAATGTACACAACAGAAAAACACACACATCACTATTGGCAGCAGCATGGCAAAAACCAGGTTATCCTAACAAAAGAAAAGTAAAAATACAGCTAATCCCTGCTGCTGTCACTGTTGTCCTAAGTCTATAACGAGACTCATCACTGTAACTGTTTAGCTGAGAAAAGTGAGATCGGTGTAATTTTTTATAATTAGTTGTGTGATTTGTCATTCATGTTTTTTTATTTTTGTACAGTAGGCTATGTGCTTTTAATGTAATGGCTTATTTACAGCACAGAGATCGTGCCCTGCGTTGGGCAGAAAATGGCCTTTGGAAAAATGCTTGAAAGGCATCAGTATGCACCACAATGGACTTTAAACTGTTAGCCAGGAGGCAAAAAAGTGCAGGGCTTTCCACTCCCGCACTAACCACCTTCACTCCTCCTGCTATTAACCTCCCGGGCAGAAAGAACCGGGCACGTTATCTCTGGGAAGCATAGTCTTAATGAGTGCAGCCTCACTGGCCCCTCAACAGCCGTATTTTTTTTAACTACTTTACAAAGTTCAGACAATGTAAAAAAAAAAAAAATTGGCTTGATGGCATGGCAGCCATCGACCACACGCCAGCTTCCAAGACAGCCAGGACAGGTATCTTCCTCAGATTAATAACTGGATCCATAATTGTGGTGGGTACACACACACACACACACACACACACACACTGTCTGGCTCTGCACATCTGTCATGTTGACACAGCTGTGGCTATGAAAGGGAGAACAGTGCTCGGAGCAGTAGACGTGTTCTATTTTTCTTCACTCAACTCTAAGAAAATACACTCCTTCATTTGATGCTAAAATCTCTTAGAGCAGGAAGCACTCATTAGCTAAAACATGGACTAAAAGATTAACATGTGTGTGGAGCGCTGTGTGGTGTATAAATCATTTGGCCCTAATAAAGTGGGTTGCATTTCCATCTAAGGATTATTTTAACCATTTCCACAAAAAAAAAAAGTTTTCTGACTACTTTTGATTAACAGTTCTAACTTTTGATATTGGGAGAAATATCCTCACTTTCATCTTGACTACCTAATCTTAACAGTAAAGTGTACATCCGGACACTTCATGTATGCGCTTACAGTACCTTATGGATGGACGTTTTCTCTCCTTTCTCAGGTCCCTCCTCTGAGTCGGAGAAGGTGTAGGCATCGCTGGGGTTAAGCAGGGGAGTAGGGCGTGGTCTGTGCAGCGGCTGGAAGGTGAGCTGGGTGGTTAGCAGGTTGCTGACGGCCCGCAGTGAGGTGCAGGTGTTAGGGGGCAGTGAGGGGTCAGCCAGCAGGTCTGTGATTAGTCCGTGGGCTTCTCCCATCACTGCTATGTCCACCATGACAGTGGTGCCTGATGACTGCAGGGTGACAGAGATACAGAGAAAGTGGCAAATAAACATCATTGCTTTTGTGGCTGTGATGGAAACTGACAAAGTGTATTTACTCAAATATTAATGTTAAGTACAATTCTAAGGTACCTGTAAAGTTCCAATATTTTTTATAAACAATGGATCATGGGAGTGATATTTATTGTGTAAAGGAAATAGATGTTATAGCCGGGATATTTAGTTCTTCTCTTATGAAGCAATCAGATTGCTTGATTTGAGCCACTCATTTTATAATATAATAGATTAATGCAGGACATTCTGCCTGCAGAAGAAATAATTTTTCTTTGATATGAGTATAATGACATTGGGTAATGATAAACATACTTGTCTTTACTAAATATTTTTACTTAGGGGGTTACTTGGGGTATTACATTGCTGTATTGTTTGATTTACATGTTTTCTTTCCTGTGTGCACCACATTGACTGCCACGGCAATGTAGGGAGGGCCGTTTAAAACTTGCCCTGTTTAAGCCTGTTGGGTGCTAACGCTAGCAGGAGGATAACACGGTGTAGGCAGCACCGATTGTTTTCATTTGTTTCTCTAATGACAGCACTCCAAATTTTCAAACAATAGAGCTTCATGTTAAAATTGACCGGAATTCTCCTTTAAAAGCAAGGGTGCACAGTTCCCTTCCCAGGGAAAACAAAAGACTTTCACCCAGGAAATAGGTGTTCCTTGGGAGTGTTTTAATACAAAACATGTTTTGGTGCCTAAACTTAACTTTCGTTGCCGCATAACGCTCGCTTAATTTCCCCCAAAATGGCCGTCACCTATTCTGGTGTGACTGAACCACCAACTACCGCTGACCTACCGCACAATGCGGAGCACAGTAGCCGGCGGCACAAAGCTCTGTAGCGGCTTAAACAGCAAACAACTGCCACTCTGTAGCATGGAGCTCTGTAGTCAAAGTCACGTGACCAGTCGGAGGTTTCCTAGTTTTTGAATATCATCCGTGCGCTTACAATATCAAACAAACCCGTTCATGATAATGCGTTAAACAAAGACATATTTGAAAACTATCACAGTCTGCATTCAAATAAAATGAGGTAGGCCAATTGTCCAGCAGCAAGCATTCACATTCGTCAGAAGCTTTGTCCCATGTTTACAGAATGGAGGCCTATTAAATAAGGTTAATGACACAGCCATATGCTGTTTCAAAAGTGCACTCACGAAAAAAACAACTTAAAACATAAACAATACCCCAACACAACAATATTAAAGTAAGAAAACAATAAACAATTGTAGTTGAACCACTATGATGTGAAACATATTCAATCACGGTGTTGGACTGAAATACTGCAAAGCTTTGTAAAGTGTATAATAATTGTGGTATCACACGCCTGAGCACACTTACATCCACTCAAACATCAAAGGCTTTATTCTGTACCTTATATGGCTCCTTTTAACTCAGAGAAAGCAAAATCGTGAGGAGGACCATACTTACAGGAACATACTTCCAGCCTTTTAGACATCTGAACAACAACATAAGGTCATAACATGATTAACACAGCTGTGGAATACTCGATGCTTAATGAATGGACTCATTAGCAATGTGTCAGCTAGAACCTGACCTTTGACTTCCTCACTCCTGACCCCTCAGACGGCCAACAGCCATCATCTGTTTCTGCCTTGTCTGCCCCACTGCTTTGAAGGCACCAGAGTAGCGTGAGCCAACCTTGTTTTTGAAGGGTAAAGTGAAAAGTTCACAAGCCACTATTAATTGCTATGCCTAGAGCAGTTGAACAACCACTACTAAACACAAGTCAGTCTTGGCTGCCAACAATTGTATCTAATAAACTAAAAAAGAAAATCCCTTTCCCTTTTTCCCCAAAGAATGTTATCAGATTTTTCTCCCCCAATGTCCCATTCACTTTGATACCATGCTGCCAGGCACCCAGATTTATTGTGTTTACACTGGCTAAGTGACAAGTCGTTGACCTGAACAACACATGTGTGAACACCTTTCATTCGTCCCCACTTGTGGGAGAAGTGAAGGTTTGATATTTCATTTTCTTAGTCATATCAGATAAATGCTTGATTAGTATTTGTTTGCTGTTGTATAGTATTTGTTTTGCTGTTGTATAGTATTTGTTTTGCTGTTGTATAGTATTTGTTTTGCTGTTCTTAATTTATGAATTCCCTGTGCGGCGTCCTTGAGTGCCATGAAAGGCGTCTTTAAATAAAATGTATTATTATTATTATTATTATTAAGTCACTGTACTTGCAATTTTCCTATTGGTCTGCAAAAGGAAAAAAGCTGTGTGATCAGCGGGTGTGAGGGCATTTCTCCACACGTGATGATGACACGTTTATTGATAAATCTAAAACATGGTCAGCACTGGGACAAAGCTAATCTCTTTTGAAGACAAGGGGACGTCCTGTGGAATGGCTGATGGGACGTTTCTAGACAGGCGACTATTGTACTCCCCTCATTCCTCCTCTCCAATACATCCTCTCCTTCCTTTCCTCTTTTCTATACTCTGCTCTCATACATGTTGTGGGGACAAGATGTAAACACCTGTCACTCAGATCATTTACAGACTGATTTAAGACTTTGCTAAAGAGGGGGTTTAAGAAGAATATAACTGCTGGATCTTTCTGGTCTCAGATTCTCCAAACATGAGTTGCGTGCACACACACAACTCATGTGAAACTTCTACAAACTTAATCCCTAGTTCTCACATCACAGCCAATACAAATGTCAAATGAAAACATAATCAACATTAAGCTAAGACTGACATTCAAATATACAGTGACATTGCCATACAAAGGGCATCATCCTGAGCACGCAGCACAGAGGAACTCATTGGAACGCATTGCGTCACTAAGCTAAACTACCAACAAAATTGG
>NC_045740.1:4814925-4850898 GCF_008692095.1 Etheostoma spectabile
GGAGCCATAAAAGGGGAGGGAATGATGAATGTAATGGGTTGGATCTTACTCTAGGAGCAAGCCACTTAATGCCCAAAACATGACATGAAAAATACAGTGTGGTGAAAGGCTCCAGGTGCATGGGTAGCATTTGACATTTGGGGACACAGTGGGGATCTTGCTTTCACTGAATTTGTACTATTCTTATTGACCTGAAAAAAATGGCAATATCTGCTTGGTTACAAAGACAAGCCAACAAATTGTTGCACTAGAAAGAATGTTCTGTTAAAATATATCTACCTTTGAAATTCCTGTCTCTGAACCTCCCTACAGAATGTTTGTGAGATGAGGAGTAATAGCTTTGAGATATTAAACAAAGTTGACTGCATGGAAATAAAGAATGTGAAGTCCTGGCCATCCCTGGCCCAAGCTTTTATGTATCCCCTAAAAGTACGTCCTGATGTTCCTAATCTTCCAACAATTTGCATTTACTTAAAACTTAAGAATCATTAATGGACAGCTTGTAAAGATCAGATTTTTACTGTAATATATAACATCAAAAAGGTATCATAAGCATTTCCTGTCAGGTTAAATGATCAGTTTAATTTGTTGGCCACAGAGGACAGCTCACATACGAGCCCCACACAGTGACCCATCTGGGAAAAAAAGCACTGTGAGCATCATAGAAAAAGCTTTTGGACAAATGTTGTGATGAAGCTTTTCAAATTTATTATTATATTTTCTGAAAACACCACGATGGATGTTCTTTCCTTGGACACATTTGCAACGTTTGTAAATTACATTAATCACTGTTGTTAAAATCAATGTATTTTAATCTTCCAGTGAGCCTGTACTGTATGTCTTTAATGAGTTCTTTTTCTGATTAGATCTTAAAGCATGCATGCTCTTTTTAACTTCAGACCTACACCACATTCATACATTCAAATGTCTCTTTGATCATCGAAACAGCAACTTTCTTGGTTTAAAAATGATTCATCATTCCTCTGTTCTCAAGTGAGATGAATCAATCTTCTTTTTTAAAGGAAACATACACATATCTGTGGTCATGAAAAACAGCTGGCAGCCCGCACGTTGGGAGAGTGAAAAACTGACTGGTCAGATTAATACATTGGCCCATTGGATGAGATGCTCACCAGCAATTTACACTGGCTTTTGGTGTTTGATTTTGGATAACGGTGAACGATTGATTTCATGTTTGCCTTTTTGACTGTAAAACGTTTTAACGGACAGTCACAGTATGTCATAGTAGTTTTCACTGAAAAGAACTATGACCTACTGTCCTAATCAAGCAACACTTAGAAGGTGTTAAAGGTATAGTTTGACATTTTGGGAATAACACATATTTGCTTTCTTGCAGAGGATTAATACCACTCTAGTGTCTCTGCAGTAAATATGAACCCACCACCAGCAGCCGATTAGTTTAGCACAAAGACTGTAAACAGTGGGTAACAGATAGCCTGGCTCTGTCCAAAGGCAACAACAGCCTACTAGAACCTCTAAAGCTCACTAATCAACATGTTATATCTTGTTTGTTTACTCTGTACCTTTAGACAAAGCTAGGCTAGCTGAAGGCAGCAAGCCTAGAGACAAACAGCTAAATAACCGGCTCTAGTTTCTTTTTTACCTTAAAGACATAATAGTGGCATTGATCTCATATCACATTTACCTCTCCGCAAGAAATCCTTATAAGTATCATTCAAAAAATGTTGAACTTTTGCTTTAATGAAGCAGTCACACAACCCAATATGCTGCACTTTAGTCTGTAGGCCGGTGCTCTTAGGGAAGGAAAAGTGAATAAAGATTGCAATTTCATTGAAGTTCAATACATTGCTCAAGGGCACCTTTACAGTTGTGTCAATTAAAGATAGATGCATTCTATTTTTAATACTTAGAACCTATTTTGTGCCACTGTGGATTAACTGTTCTTTGTGCTATCCAAGAAGCATTTTTTTTTGGAGCATGTGAATTCTTTCCTCGCAGCCATTTGGTATTTTTGTGGCTGGCCACTCTTTTGCATTTAACTGGCAGGAGGCACACTGATTTAAAAAGGTGGGAAAGTTCCGTTTCAACTAATACCAGTGACACACCCACTGATACTTCTAATCCGGCCCCTGTGCAAGCACCTCTGGTTACAAATTTACCACAAATCTGTGTGATATTTGGTCACAAGCCCCAAGCTTTTGTTGACATGCTGCATTTGATAAAAACCAACTACCAGCACTAATAAACAGTTTTTATGTCTCCTTAACAAGCCAAGCCATATTGTAAAACATGCATTAACATTCTGTTATGACATTTTACTATGAATAACAACAGGGTAAATGATCCATGGTCTTAATTACCTGTGTGAACACATTTGGGAACAGTATGTCAATAGACATGCCATTGATTATCACCCGTGCAGCAGTTCATATAAACCAAAGCAAGGGCCAGTCAAAACAAACCAGCAATCACTCTTGAAGAGTGAAAAGCTGTTTGTCCACACAACTTCTCTGTACTCAAGGCCCTACTCTGCTGTATATGTAGCTTTAGCTGCACTGATGTGCACCAAAGATTGATCAAATAATATTTGCAAATGACTCTTAGGGCTTGTTTAGTGTGAAAATTGTATTGTAAAATGTGTTTTCGATAACTAACTCAAACCACAATTGCCCGTGATATAATGTAAAAAAAAAGAAATAATAAAAAATAAAAAATACTGAAAATGACTTGCTCAATGCTGGTGTGCATACACACATCTACAATATTTAAACTTGTGAACCATGAACTTTGGATATACTGTATGTATGAACAAAATGTGCCTTTTATATTTGAAACATCACACATTACAAACAACACCATCAACATTGACATTGCAACAACACTGAGCGATGGAAATATGACTGTTGATGTTCCTGTAGTGTCCACATGTTTTTGCCAATAGTTGCAGAAGACAGATGAAGTGCATTTGGTGCAACAAATAAATCGTTGATCCTTCTGTTTAATGATGATAATTAATGGAATACACAGACAAAGAGGTCACATTTTTGAAATTTTCTAAGACGGTCCACTTTCTGCACTTTTAACCCCTCGTCTCCCTCGTCTAAACATACAGTCCTCTTAGCCTTCTTGTTAAATACCAGTGATATGTAGACTTTTTAAAAATTGTGAAATGATGAGAGTATAATGTATCCCACAGGAAAGCTAGATACTGGTCAAATGCCTCAGGGGCCTACTGGAGAATGAAAGATATTTGATTCTCTTAGTAAACACATTTCAATAATATAAGCAACTCAGGCTCTTTATAAAGCACACACAGATACATGTACTGCAGTGCTTATTTTGCAAATAACCCCTTACAAAACTCCTCACACCAAAAAAGCAGGATTGTTTTGAGCAAAAAGTTAGGGGATATAGTTTAAAAAAATGACATAAGTGCATTCAATATTTTTAGTAGATTGATCTAATTTAACTCTCTGCATGTTTGAAAAATCATTACAGTGCAGTTTCTCTACTCCAGTGGCCGTGCAGTTAGTGTAATGGCCCTGATTGCATTTGTCGAGATGGATTACCTGAAGAGTAACCTGGGAGATGGTGATGTTCTCTACTCAAAATTACAGAGCAGTGATGCAGTGTGAATCACAGCAGAACGGTAACATAAACCTCCATTGAGACAATGTTCGCTCCCTGCCTCAGCTCCTACAGCCAAAACTACACCCAACGGCACTGCCCCTTCCACTTCCTAAACAAACCCCCACCACCACCGCGACCTAACTCCCCTCACAATCCCTCTGTCAGCTCAGACCGAAGCTGTGCTGAGCCAGGTCCTCAGATGCAGCCATGATACAATTACATACTATTACATATTTTATTAAAAGGGGGTGTGCTGGGGAATGTGTGTGGGTTAAAATAAAATAATAACTGCGTCATTAAAGATTTACTGGGAAAGATCTAGCCAATTGACCCCTTACATGTAGCAATCTCATCTCTAAGGAGAGGTTTGTTTTTTTCTTCCACATATTCAAGGGTGTTTGATTCCAACAAAGGAGCCAACTAAGATAACAAAAAGCTAAAGAGACAGACAGATTGGTAGAGACAGAAGCAAGAAATGCCTGCATAAAAGACAGGGCAAACAAAAGAGATGCATGAGGTAAAACAGATGGCTTATGCTGGTCGATGAGTGAGCAAGGATTTACCGCATGATACAAGTGGTTGAACATATAACCATCATCAGCACTGCAGCGGGAAAAGTCACGAGTTTGTAAAATCTTACCAACTAAATAAGTATTCTATAAATAAAATCAAGTTAAAATGTAATTCTATTCCTCACCTTCTCTCTGAGAAATAGCACCAACTCAGAGTTGTTTTACTGCTGCACATCATAAAAAGTAGGATTTTAAAAATGTTTATGCTTTTGTATAATTTGTGGCGGATTCAAATATTTCCAAGGCAGAGAATATTAAAATTTGCAGGTAGTATATTTTTTCTTCCAGCCTCAAATGTAGTCTTGCCACAGGACACAATAGCACTACTCTACTAGACTGTCATGATGGGTCCAACCAGAAAAAGGTCAGTGACCTTTTTTCAACTCCCAAACCCACAGTATAGGAAACAGTGATCTTAACTGCTCACAGTGATTTTGAGAAAACTTCAACATGACTGCAATGTCATGGCTTGTCTGCCTCACAGACCACTCTTCAAGCCTTTTTGTAATTAACAATAACAGTCACAAGATCGGGGCCTACAAACACTCTTTTCTCCGATAATCTCACTAGGTAAAGTTCCAAAACCAATGTGTTTTCAAGTGGAATACAAATATTTAAATAGCTCTTTCCATACATAACTTCACTGTCAATTCCTAAGCTAAAACATCCACCGCAAGTTTTGGACGGGGGGAAATAAATAGAAAAAAGAAGCAGTTTGGAAAATGAGCTTGCTAATGTGTGCATGTTGGCGACTATGACACAGTGGAGATCACGCAAGTGCTCTGGTCACCAGCTAAAGAGTGGAGTGTGTGATTTACACTCTCTACGTCTACCAGGTGCCATGGCATAGTGAAGCACTACTACCAGCCTCTCTGACCAACAGCCTGGTACAAGAGAGTAGAGCCAAGGGAAAATAGCCACAAGATGGAGAGAAATGCCAACATAAGCCTCGACTTCTTACACGTCTTCTCAGTCTCTGGACTATTACAGGATTCCATTGACGAACTCAGAGCACCAATCCAAATTAAAAAAAGACTGAACTGACCACTGAATCTAAATGGCAGCTTAGGGAATGTATCAATCAAAAAAATATGTGCTTACTAACCCCACATTACAAATTGATATGAGCCTTGGACAATATTTAAAGGGTAACATGCTATTTGAAAATGTCTCTGCTCGAAAGGGATGATACTGTAAGGCTGATTTTGGGTGTAACACGATATGAGTCTTAGCTTCTCAGTGTGCAATTTGATTTCAAGCCCAATCCTGCGCTTTTCATGAAAACTCCCCTAATTTCCCCACCAACCACAACTTCTTCGGCATTTATTGCAACCCGAGCATACAGTGTCAGCACAGACACATTGTCTATTCATTTCTCAAGGACATCCTCCTCATAGCAGAACATGTAGTACAGAACAAATACTGTATATGGCCCTGTCAACGCCAAGGACATAGTTTGTTCTGTACTCCAGAGCCCTGCCCTATGGCTCTGTAGCAGCTCAATGCACAAATTCCCGGTTGCACACACACATCCTAATCTCAAGGTAATCTCAAGGATGTGGCTGTGTGTGTCTGCCCTTTACAAGCTGTGCCCCCTTGTGTCCAAGCCTGTCTAGTTTCAATTCCCTGGTCTTTAATGGCTTGTGCAGCACCTTAAAGCCAAATCAGAGACTTGCATCCTTTAGACTAACAGAGTTCGACAGGGACTCTGGTGGGAAGTGACACCTCTGGACATGCTGTTTAACCAGGGCCAAAATTAGTTTGTGAACAGCCCTGTTAGTAATAGGATTTCTGCTATTTGCGTCATTTATAAGGTGTGTGTAGGCGAGTGACGGAGATCTGGGAGCTAGTTCCTGTGTGTGTGTGTTTTCCTGTCAGCTGTGTATCATTATTGTCATTACTAGCGAGTCTCTTTTTGTGTGGACAATGCTAACCTGTGATCCTCGGGAGCCTCTCTTGTGGTCCCAATCCGAGCGGGGGAGCATCTGTGGGAAAAAAGAGAGATGTTTAAACCACGGTCTTGCACATCATGTTCCTGTTAGCGTCCTTAAACAGAACAGTGCCCCCTCACAAAGGCAACAACATAATGGAGATATACTGTGCAGTACCAGAAAAGATGATGAGCAGCAGTGGTGATGAAAAAAGTCGATGCAAAGAGAGACTCAAGGATGTGGGGGGGGAATGGAAATGCTCATAAATGCAAAAATGTTTTTTTCTTCTTTTTTTCACTTTCCATTAAGCGCAGACGTTTAATGCAATTTCACAGTCAAGTTTGGTTTACTTTAGCTCCTCTTCACTGCCTTAAGGCCTGGTGGAGGCTGAGGATTTTTACGCTGTCTAATTACCAGCCACTGTGTCCTCCCACAGGCCTTGTAAACCCGTTTTCTACTTTCTTGGGAGTCACCAAATGCATCAGTGCAACTCTGTCACTGATTTTTGGTGAACACGTTGCAGGAGACCCAAGTCAACATTGAAACCACCCCCCCGCCTCTGTTGGGGCTTTCTGCCCCAGAACTGAGAAGCCCTGAGAAATGCAGCATGTCGCTGTGACAAATTGCTGCTGCACACAGTGAGGCAAGGGGCTCAGTATAAGAGCCAAATTGATAACACTGGTGTAACTTACTGTGTCAGAGGAGGTCATTGAGTTGTGTCATGCTGTGAGTGAAAACATTAGGAAAACAGTGAGTTTTGGTCGGGAGTGCTACGAGTGTTTTCCAACATTTGCTTAGTTCTAAACAAATAGTTAAGTAACTGTTAACTGCCTCATTATAAGGAAGTTTAGTTTGTATATTTTTGACTGTAAAAAACACAGGTATATTTTTACTGTATATTGGTCATAGCAGGTTTAAATCCTGTATTTTGAATTTTGGTAATGGCTCCACAAAACTGTGGGGACCCTGACAAACAAAGTCACCCTCATAACAATCACACATGCAACAGAACACAATAAATACAACGAAAGTACAGCGTTTTCCACAGTTTGACACTTAAGAGGTTGTTAAAAGTGCAGTGCGAGGGGTTTGCCCTTTCTCAACAAACATCTTCACTCATTCTCCATTTTCTAGCCCGAGGACTGCAGCTATGAAGACCCTAGATTCTTTGAACATCAGCATGATCTAATATAATATCTGTGAGTCACTTCAAAGCTCTATCAAGCGTGCACATACAGTGCCTACTCATGCATCAGAATAACCTTACTAGATGGGAAAAAAAGTCAACAAGCAATCAACCGTGTAAAAGGCCAATGTATGAAATGTAAATGACTGTGAATGATAGTATTAGCCAACCAGTGAGCTGTTTTTCTTATTCTTTACTGCTTTGACAGCAGGTTTTGCTTTTACAACATCGGATCTGGCAGCACCTCCTCCATGGTCACGGTGGAGTCCTGCTCCATTAGAAGGTCCTAGTATCAGTGAGGCTCTCCAGGCACACACACATAAACAGCCTTTTCGGTCTTACGGCCTTATGTAACCCAACCTTTCATCTCCATGCTCTCAGAGACAGACCCAGACTACACAGAAGTTTACATGTGCACTTTGATGTGCCGAAACAAAAAAAAACACACAAAATCAAAGCTAAGCATAAAATTTGAGAGGCGCGGATCGCCCTTTTGCACAGAGTGACTTTACAGGCCACAGTGGAGTTAATTTCCTCTGAAACTGGCTCAAAACAATTTGATCAACAAATACATGTGGATGGTGTGTCACTCACTTGCTAAATCAAACAGTAGATGCAGTCTGGTGCCACTGTGTTTGAATGGTTTTTTTTATACCGATGCTTGAAAATCAGTAAACACAATTTTGCTGTTAGTGCTTTCAATTTTCAAACCACTGGTGTTAGAATAAACAATAATTTACTGTATCACAAACATCATCTATTTTTTAAAGACAAAAAGGAACAATATCAGTCACGAGAGTCAAAAGAAACCCAGTAGAACTAGACAATAACCTCACAGAGGTTAAAACATGTCTATATCTATGCAAAAAAAGAGAGGCGATACATCTTCTTTTCAAGCCAGTTAATCATTTACAAACAATAATGGCTAAAACAAAGTCTTGTTTAAACTTTATTACCTTGTTTTGCTTCAGGAGAACAGAGTAGAGTATACTTAAAACATATGATAGTTCACTGCCAATATTATGTCTGAAGAGGTAAAACCACACATGAATGATTTCTTAGATATCTCCTGGTTTTTCATGGAAACCCTCCAGGCAGCATAACACAGCCAAAATAGTAAAATTTCCAAATGGATTTGTTTTTGTCCTAAAGCTCCAGTGCACCTACTGGGAAAAATAACAACTTTGTAGAAGTTATGCCCTTTATTTCACCCTCTGCTAGATATATTATGCCACCCAATAACTCAGTAGAATACAGGTTTAGCAGTGGCTTCCCATTACTTATAGCAAAGACAAAAAATGCTTTGTGTCTATGAAAGTGGACGTACGTCCTTCAATCACGGCGCAGTATCTACCAGAGTAACACAACACACTCAATGAGGTCTGAAACATTCTTATGGGACTCTGGCTCCATTGTAAACGCATTCTAGAGATTTGCTATACTTTCATGATTTAGAGGAATATTCTCAAGAAACGTTATTACTGCCATAGTTGCACCCAAGTTAAGGGATCTTTCCAGAAAATAATAGGTAAAAAATAAAATAATACTGAGCTAATAATAATAATAATAATAATAATAATGAGCCCTCTCATGTGCACAACCCGTCAAGTTCCAAATGTGTCAATAAGAATGTTGATATTAAACACAATGTTTTTTAACACTGATTACAAAAACATAAGTGGGTTTGTTCAAGTTTGCATTCATACCATTAGGAGTAGCAGTAATTGGAAGTTTGAACCATTTTTTTCAACTACTGTTTCTACTTGCTAACTAGTTTTTAACACACTTTTATTCTTTCAAACAACAACTGCTGTGGTACCCCCTTGGCTTCGAGATCCCCTGGTTGGGAATCACTGCTTCCACCCCTGTACGGTGCACACAAGACTAGAGAATAATATTTAAAAACGTCAACAGCAATGTGTCTTTCCAACAATGTCCCAGACCCGGTTACTGTGGATAGACCACAGACCTCACTGTCAACAGTTTTCTTTGGAACTATTCTGTACCTGTAAAGCTCGTGCACGGTGAGTCACCAAGACGTTGTTCCTGTTGCTGCTGATGTTGTTGAGTTGTCAATGGTGTGAGCACCAAAAACAAAATTCCATTCAAGGTCACTGTGATGGGATGGAGTTGGGTTTGTTGCAGATTAAACTAGCAATAACCTTCACACGTCTACCAGGATTGAGACTGAATTTGGGTTACTTAGATTGATGAAACCACATATTAGCCTCGGCTGAATGTGTTAATTAACGTTAGTATGCCCTTTTGCCTAAAACAAGGACTGGTTCTTGTCCCTGATGTCCAACTTTCTAAGATGGAATCACTTAACCTGTGTCTTGGTATGAGAAATCCTGTCATTTACTGTCCAGCTTGATGACATTTTGTTTAGATTTATATGCATAAATGTAAATAAAAAGAAGGATACTCCTTAGTAGATGAAGTGAAAATGCAGCCAGCTAAAATATGCCCGACTGGCTGCCCTCTGTAAATGAGGCGCTTTCTCATGACTTAAAACAGTGCCAGCCAAGTAAACTCCCAGCCTTCCTCTCACCCAGAGTGTTAAGAGGGCAGCAGCGTGGATGCCAGTATGCAGCCAACCCTTGTCTACCACCATTGCTCCAAGCCACAGCCCACAGTAAGCTGCCATGCCTCTGAGGTGCTGGGTAAACATCATGGTGTCAAAGCACAAACAAACTACTGGAATATGCTTGTTGTTTGACTTGCTCCCGCCAGTAACCAGTTGAGAACCACTTCGCTGTGGGTGTGAAGTGGCAGGAGCTACAGCTACAGCACCCACAGTGTAGCTAAACTTTCACCTGAAGCCTCGTAATGAACCTGATCCTCTGTCATCTACTTTCGACTGAGCACTTTTCAAAATCGGTCTGAAAGGAAACCGGAAACTGCCTCGTCCTATTATAGCTCAGTGCAAGATAAGTGCTAGCAGTGTTTCTTAATCATTCATTCATGATTAGGCTTTCATTCTTCTCTGCCTCCCTCTTTCTATGCCTCCCATGTCCTATTCCGTCCCTCATTAGTGGCTTCATATGAGGGGAGTTGATGTGCGTCTACTTAGATCTTCTGTAGCTGTATTAGCTTGTTAGTGCACTGGATTTACTGGGACCCAAATTCATTGTCTATTGAGGATACAGCTACAATAAAACTAGAGATATCCTGGTTGGGGGAAGGGAATAAAATAAGAGAAGACTGCTGATCTTACAGTATGGTTGGGTTAATTAAGGCGGTGTTGAAGGGCCAGCAGATCAGTCTGCAGAATTTCCAATCAGCTTGACCCAAGGGTTTAATGCACCACCTCTCTGTCCAATTAAACTCACTCTGCTCTCACTTACAATCAGGTCTGCAAAGTCATGACTTCACACATATGCCTACTTATGTAATGCAAACACACATGCACTCAGACTCACACTCTCTGCTTCAAGGTCTCTCTTTTCTTGCTTATTCCTCCTTTGTTCTTTTATTACTGCTCTCTGTCAAAGATATTCTGACGTCTGAATTGTTTAACTCGGAGAGTGTCCCACACTCACTTCCATTTCAGCCGACAAAAAGAAAGTAGGTCAGATTCGACTAAGTCTCACCATATTAAGGCTTCAGAAATGACAGCGGTTTAGACGTAAGGACACCAAAAAGGCAACAATCAAATATCCTTGTACTCACTTTCATGGCTGTTAGAGCCATAGTAAACTCTATATTGTTCTTATACCATGGTCTGGGTGAATACTGAATTCTGATTGGCTGCAGGGTGTCAATTAAAAAATGATTTAGGAAACCTACTAATGACTTCTGGTAAAACTGACTGACTAACTGTTAACTGTTCTAAATGAATGCACTACATTAAATGAAAAACAAAATCTGACTGTTATTAACGACACCGAGTGTTGTTCTTCAGTGCCTCGTCCTCTGAACACCACAGGATGGCGACTGTACACAAGCTGCAAGAAGTAAGTTACACTGCCCCTCTGAACTGACTTTGTTTCACAGCGATCATCTCATATCCCATTCGCTGATCAACTAGCTACTTCAGGCTGTGGCCGACAATACACATGGCGGATCATTTGTTCATGAAAGTCTTGATGTTGATTTGGGCACAATGACATGGCTGGATAGCTAGCTTGTCTTGTTGTTATACATACTGTCAAGTTATGTTTACTGATTGTCAACCGTACATATATCATGTTATAGAAATTAAACACAACGTTAGTTTTCTGGCACGTTATGTTATGAGCCAAAGGGTTCTATGAGCTGAGCGGACTCTAAATATCTCTTGTTGCCAAGCTTGGCAAGTATTAACAAAGGTCTGTCCTATTTACTGGAGCAGTGAACAACATTTGCATTACATAAGAACCTTATGGGATGGAAATAATTGTTCCAGGTATTAGTAAAACTCAGGTGTTACCAGGGAAACTTGATATTTTGATTGTAAAACGCATTAAAATGAAAATAAATGTTATTTGGTAAGAGACCATGTTATAAGCGGGTTATGCCCTTTGAGATGTCTCCGTGAAGGCGTCTGACAACTCGTCGGGCATTAACCCTTACATCATTGCTTTGAAAATGAGGTGTAATCTTCCTTTGCACCCACAGGTGGAGGTATTCTCATGATTAGTGTCACATAGTGTTTTCTTGGGACCGTCTTTGAGAAACTGTCCTTTTTGTTAAAGAAAATGATGACAATTATTTTTACAGTATTCAAGAATTTTTGCTGAACCAGTTGGAGAAAAGAAGGTAGTATAATACTCAAATATAATACCAGTATATGTTATATATTACAGTATATTATATATTACTACATCAAACATCTTTGTGAATGGCTACCTAAGCTTTGGGTGCAGGAAGCTTTGATAATTGAACCCTTTTGTGTACTTGGTAGATACAGACTTTCTTTATAACTGTCAGCCTTGCAATATTTGGACAGAAACAGCACATGCCAAGTATATCCATTTGACTGACATTACAACAAGCTAAAAAAACTAAAAAACTTAGTATGTTAATATGTGTGAGTATTTATCTTCTTTCTATCCATAATGTTCTTACTTTCTCAGTCTTTGTATTTTCCTCTTTGCATTTTCATTAAATGAACTATCATCCTCCTTCTTCATAAGCTGTCCTGAATTTAATTGGACACAAGGCAATGGTAATGCCAGAAGGCAAAGGAAAATAGACATTAAAGCGCTAAGATTTAATAGGGGTGTGTACAGTATACAGTAAAACTGCAGGAAAAGAGTGTGGAAAGGCTTGGGTAGAGGCAGACACAAATTTCTGACTCAAACTGTCTGGCTCATCCAGGTGACTCTAAAAACCTTGGCACACCTTCTCCTCTGCCACATCCACCCCAAGCACAGCAGCCGTTGACTGGGAGGACAATTATAAATCCTTCACTGACTGCCTGTTGAGCGGAGAGTATGGAGAGTCATTCCTATTCAAGCTGGCTAATGTTTTACAGGTTTTACCGTGGGGGTCAGTCATTGTGGGTCATTTGCGTCATCGCTGGAGAGAAGGGAACTATCAAGGTGGGCTGCCAAAGCGGAGAGGGCCATGTGCAGGGAATGAGGAAGACACTTGTGTGTATGCAATGATTATTAGCACACGCTCACCTAAAAGCTGTTTGGCTCTCACATTCGCTGTCATATGCATCAGCATGCAAAGCAAACACGTACACTTAATGAACAAAACCACCCCTACATGTGCATTAACGACGCTCACATGCACAAATATGACCCTATGTTATATTTCACACATTAGCACTGGATCTGCACACCGTTTACCCCTCCTATAAGCTTTACACTTTCTTAGTCAGAATCTGCTAATTTCTGAAGTGTGTCATATGGAATGTATCATCTTTACGTTTCCTGGGAGAGACTTAGCCTGATCCTTAAAGAAACCCTGTGTTTGAGTCACTACCAGAGATAGATCTGTCAATGTCCCAGTGTGAAAGCACAGGACATAAGGATGTCGTGGCCCTCAATGGGAGTACCCCATATTCCGACCTCAAAAACTATCAAACACACTGGCATGATATGTTTCACTGAAGAAAATCTCCTCAAAATATTTGGATATAACAGTATTTTTTTAAAGCCTCAACCATTAGGCTTTATGATTAAAATGCATCGTCTTTTATTTTTTGTCACATTATTTGTGTGGGCTCTGGCCGACTCCTTTGCAAGCAGTTAGGTTACATTCAGCTGGGTGAAAAAGACGGGATCTGGCTGGGTAGACCTGGCAGCCCACTTCAAAACAGCATGCCAACACCATTAGTGTATAATGGTCCAGTCAGGATTACTGCTGGGGCCTGGAGAGCTGAGAAGGGAACACAGCACTTACTTGTTTGTTTGTTTTACAAGTCTCTGCTCTGTTCAGTCTGCAAGGTGCCACTGAGCTTTGTGTGATTTAATTCACAGTTGATTCAAACGGTGCACAGTGTGACAACTGCTCTATGACCACAGCACACTTGTTTTGAAGAATTGTGGTAGAATAAATAGGTTATGACCCTACAATTAATTTCTTTAATCAAAGCTAACTTGTCTTCCTCTGTAAAATACAGACATCAAGCTTGCGCTGTCACAAATTCTGTGGGAGATACATTTCCCCCTGGTGACTGCACCTGTTGATTGGCTAATTACATACCCATCAAGAAAACAAATTATCTTTTTATTTGCCTTATGTGTCATTCCCATCTTTGTCAAGAGGGGATTTCAAAATGAATCAACAGTTAAATACAAAACAAGTTTGACCTGACCTTGACATGAGAACTGACGCAAACGCACTGAATTTTTGAATCAACTTAGTTTTAGCGTAATAATTATGAGGGAAAATCCATTATTTGATATTAAACTATTGGAGCTTCAGTATTCACCTTAAGCTTCCCTATGAGATAATGCAGTGAACAAGGAATGATAATTCCCTGAGAACACAGAGATCAGTCAACAGCAATGTCATGAAAGTATGGGAATTTATGCATGCATGCATGCAGCCTCCAGTGCATACATTATTTCATCTTTTATTCACAGGCCTGACTCAGCTAGGTCTGTGTTCTGTGTTTTGTCTGTGCTCATCAGAGAGAGGACCACACGCACGCACGCACACAAGCACTCACCCACACACACACACACACACACACACACACACACACACACACACACACACACACACACACACACACACACACACACACACATCTCCCCCTTTATTTCAGTTGCACATAGAACATTTACAATCCCGTCAAGATTCCCACAGGACTCCAGTAAACAAACAGACAGCAGCTGCCCGCTCAAGCATATGCCTTTCAATTGCATTCCTACATCCTTAAATCAGCATAAATCACTGCTGTAAAAATATAAACATACAGTCATGACAGCACCTATATACTGACTGATGTATTCAAAGTGTGTGTGTGCGTGCATGAAAGTGTGTGAATGCCAGCCGCTAATAAACAGCATGTGTGTACCTGTGTGGGGCATAAATCTCTGCTTCCTCTTTTTGCAGGTGGAAGGATTTGGCTAGAGGAAGAGGCTCAGGTCAGCCCCATGGGCAGGTTTTCTGCCATTAGTACAAAAACGCTTGCTTTGTCAGTGGAATTCCCAGAGGGCTCTAGTTCCCCATGTAGAAGGAATGCAGGGGTCTGTGAAGACCTTGAAGGTACAGAGGAACAAGAGACGGCCTTCCCTGACCCACTGTGGTGGGCTTTACTATATGAAGCAAAGCACAGAGCCATTAGGAATGGACCATCATGCTGAAAGCAACCCTGAAAATCTGGCTAAGAGCAGAGCAAACAGGGGGATAAGATATAGGAGATTCTAGTTGTCCTCTGGGGAAATAGGCTACAGGCTCCATGAGTGACAGAAAGCCATCTTCTTTGATCACACCCTCAATGGGGCTCACTGAGGCTTGGAAAGCAGTACACAATATAGTATCTTAAAGCTCTCTGTACTGCTTCCCTCAGCGATGTACAATGTGATAATAACCAAAGATACAGTAATAATATGTTGTCACTGTGTTCTGTGGCAGTTATGCCTTTGGCAAAGGTATATCATGATGTATGGTTTCAGTTCACTACTGAAAAGTGACAACAACTCTGTTCCTAGACCACCTACAGCAATTTTTAGCAGAATCACATTTATTTTAAAATGGGAATTTGTGAATAGATACATGCTTTATATGTGTTTATATGTTTTGTAAGCCAGTAATGAAAGAAGTACTGTGGTAATACCAAAATGTTGCATTAATAAAAAGTAGTTCTGCATTGAAAATTGTAGTTAAAGAAGTTTTTCAGCACTTGGGAGCATAACAGACTGTAAACACAACACTGGTATATTAACATATTATAAAGTTGCTGGTGAACGTATTAGCTAAGCAGATACAGTACACAGCATGTTAGCAAAACATTTAAAAGTTTTTGGCCACGGGGCAATGTAAGTCCAAGTCCAATATTCACTCTTTTTTGTGCTCTGTTTTGGTCTTCCCCAACCTGAAGAGAAGATATCTGTCTCTTTAGTTTCTAAACGCTCCACTATGTCCACCAGCTTGGCACTAACTTTTGTGTCACTAACTAACATTTGTGGGCAAGTAGTGTAAGCTTGTTTACTGAAAACAGATTCCTGCTATGTCTAGAGGGTGATAAGTTCGGCGAGAACAAACTAAAACAGAGATGAACTTCAGGTGATAATTAACTTCTTGGGATCTTTCAGATTGTATGTAGTCATTGGATACATTTGCAAAATAAAAATATGAACTAGTCAAGGTTTAAGAAAAAGTAAGCATTACCAGCACAATGCACTGAAGCCATGCTCAGACCAACTTCTGCTCTGCAGAAAAAACACATAACATGTAAAAACTAAAGTAAATATACTTAGTTACATTGTCCAACTGGTGTAAGCACATAAGTGAATTTAACTGCATGTTTGTGAGTTACAGTACATTTTAGTGTGTTTACACTGCATGTCTGTGTGTTTATCTGTGTATAGGGGTACAGTAAGCATACAGTATGTCCATGTATACAGTATATGTAGTGCATGGCTCAGTTTTCATGTCTGCATGGGCATTCAGATGTGTAATAGTGTCCATTTACGCATGTGTGTTCAGGAGCTGGAACAGCATTAAGGCAAACCACAAGCTAGAAAAACATTGTTAAAAAACTTTGTTAGTCTGCTGTTTAAACATGGAAGGAATCCTAGTAAAAATACACAAAGTAACATTCAACAACACAGAGAAAAAACTCTCTTGAAGGAACACTTTGCTCCTGGTTCCTCTTGATCAGAGCCACTGGTGCCACCCACACCCACACCCACACACACGCACACGCACACACACACGCACACACGCACACACACACCACACACAAACAGGCCAAATGGCTACTTGTGTTTACCTAGCCACGTGATTGAAGCTATGGTACGTCGAGTGACGTCAGCTCACATTCTTCACATTCATCAGTCTCAGTTCTCACTGATACTGTCTCAGATGCTAAGGAACAGAGGGAGCAGAGATCATACATTATAAAAGCAGCAATCATTCACTAGGCCTGTGTTTGCTATATTTATCTTTTCCTGATAAAATAAATAAGCTCTACGTTGTGTTTGCCATCTGTTTTCATAAGCAGTTGCTTGCTCATGAACAGCTATTGCCTGAAATAGTCTTCCTGTTCCACTTAAAACATAGAATTCATAAATAATTGCAAAACTGCTGTCAGGAGATGGATACAGGGAACAAACAACTCACTACATAAATATGCATGAATGCTTCAGTTTTAAACTACAGTATGTTTTGTTTGGTGTCATGTCTTTGGCTTATTGTATTGTTTTTTTTCTTTCTTGTGTAGTAGGGAACAACAGTGGAAAGGATGATCCTACAGTTTACCGTATGTATGATCATGTAAATATACAATATGTGAATGAATCGTTTTTAAATCTGTACTAACATTACAGCATGTGGTTGATAGATTAAATGACAGTGTGAAAAGTTGTGTTAAAATATCTGTTTGATGTTGGGGGTTTTTACGCACTGAACTGCTCAGACTGTCAAAGCAAGTGGGGAATTTAACAGTTACTCACCACGGATCAGAAACACGGTTGACAATAAAGAAAAGGATTTCTGGTTGCTTTTGGACTACTTCTAGCTATGACCAAAAACATTGATTGCTTAACGCATGTATGTTGGCCTAATGTAAATAATTTAGTAGTTAGAGAAGGGCATGTAGTAATCAATAGGATTTGATGTTATGTTAGCTTTTTACTTTCTGTTTATTACAACCCTGTCTCGTCAAATGTTTTATCACAATTAATTGTCTATAGTTAACTCGCAATTAATCACAAAATAATCACACATTTTCTATCTGTTCTTAATGTACTTTTTAAAGGGTAGTTTTTCAGGTTTTTAATGCAATGGCAAATACTGTCTACAATATATTCCAGAGTAACCTCAAATTTACTGTATGCCTGGTAGAGTGCGCACTAATACATAGAGGTTTACTCCTCGACGCAGTGGCCTTGGGTTCGACTCCAACCTTAGGCCCTTTGCTGCATGTCATTTCCCCTCTCTCTCTCTCTCTCTCTCTCTCTCTCTCTCTTTCACTCTCACTCTCACTCTCTTCCCTTTCATGTCTTCAGCTGTCCTACAAATAAAGGCCTAAAATGACCAAAAAATCATCTTAACAAAAAAAAGGTAAAGTATGCTCAAAAAATATGGTGAAAGCATAATAAGGTAAACTCAAGCCCATCAACCAACAACAGATGGTTATTTGACCTGAATGTAACATTACTTGGTAATACAAACACAATGTCGTGCCCCACTTTACAATTAAAAGGTTAACTAAACATCCCTTTTTTGAGCAGCTCAAAACAAAACAATGGACCTTGTGCAGTACAGCCACAGAAACATTGTACAGGTACTTTGATCAGCTAAAGGTAACAATGTAATGCAACCGATGTAACTGTGTTTAACCTCACACATAGGAAAATAAAGGCCCACAAAACTTTCCCTTCTACTAAATGTGAAGCTTTAAAACTGAACTTGCCATTCAAGTGACCCTTATCTTTAATAATTTCTGCTCAAGAAGGTTTGTTTCTGCTAGCCATGCACAACGTTACTGCTGCATTGCTTCCTGATTTACCAAACTACAGAGCAGCACAAAATGTTCTGAACATATTAGCAAATTTTCCCATACAATGGCGTTTTCACCTCTTGCAACTGAAGTGAGTTGAAGAACAAGACACAGCAGCAATTAGGTTTCCTTTAACACATTAGTAACATATAAAGGTAATGTATTGCATTTGTGTAATATGTGTACGATCATTTTGATCATGGATATTATTAATGGAAAAGAAACACCATCGTAACTTTACTTCCAGTAAAACACTATTTACTTTCCTGGATGATATGGTAGCGTAATGCATTCTGTTGCAGAAAGCCACAAAAACTCTCATAACAGAGAAAGTTTAAGACAACACAACTCTAAAAGGGCTTTGAAATTCTTAGCTTCCCCTAAACAGTCCCCTCTGCAGCACAGCTGAGGAAACAATTTGCTGAGACCTTTGCCTTTCACATTCTGCTCCTCACGACATGGTCCAAAGACACCGCAGACCAGCAGGCTCATCTTGCTACCATCTGAAGGAGCAGAGAATACATGATGGAGAGTGTGATGGAGGCTGTGTTTAACCTCACTTAGGCATTACACTGTCCAAATCCTCATTTATTATTCTCTTAATTGGCCAATCAGTAATAGTGGCAGGGCAATTAATCAAACAATGAAAAGGAAGATTAATCCTAGTTTTAAGATTGTGTTCAGCAGAGGTTCAAATCCCATAAAAGTCCAACAAAGTGGGTCTGCAGCCTGAAGCTAGTGTAGCTTCACATCTGTAATTGCTGTGATTGAACTTTCCGAGGACCATGTAAAAGTAGAAACAAACAATGTCTGCTTAAACTCTGGATAAATCATGACCATCAGCCAAGATTGTTTTCATAATGTTGGCTCAAAAAATGCCAAATTGGAAAAAATAATCCAGTATAATGTGAAGTAGTTCAATTAATTTGGGAGGTAAACAAGAAGAGAGGTATCATAAAACTGTGCCATAAACAGCTTAATCTGCATGATTGATAAAGCTGTACTGTGCAAGACTTGTAAATACAAAATGGCCACCTTGGAGTTAAAAACTGTGGAAATTTGAGCAAATGGTCATTTTTTTCCATCTGAAAAATCTGCATGTTTAATATCTGCATGTGCGCAATAATCTAATGAAAAACAGACCCCAAAACAAATTTCTTCTCCCCATATAACCTGATTAGTACAGCTGCTCCAGCCCGGGGCAAATGTATCTGTGCAACAACCAGCGAGGATAAAGAGGAGGGGTTTGGGGTTTGTGCGTGTGAACGGAGGGCTTTCAGATCTGGCTGTCACTGCTACTGTAACACTGTAAAACACTGAGGACAAGAACAAAGGAAGAAACGGCAGATGGACCTCAACCCAACTTGCACCCACATCCAAAACATTCACTGTCAGTGACTACAACATTCCAGAACTAATCACAGCAACAATAATGAGCTGTCAGAAGGAAGATTGTTTTAGTAGAAAAGTGCATTTTCAATGCGTCACATTTCATTCCAATTATTTAAACACTGTGATACCAATTGGTAGATTAACACTCTGACACAACAGCATTACTGATTAGAGGGATTCTCTTAGAGGAATAGTTCAGAATTTTGGTAGACACTTTTTGCCTTCTTCCAGAGAGTTAAATTCGAATCGCTCTTATATCTGACCGTTAAATATAAAGTTGCAGTCAGGAGACGTTAGCTTAGCTTAGCATGAAGACTGGAGATTTAACATGTTAATAGGTGAGTAAGGAGATGCTGGTAGGCAGACAGAGCCTCGCTTTTTTACCTTACCAGTCTTTATGCTATGCTAAGCTAACTGTCTCCTCGCTGTAGTTTTATATTTAACAGACAAATACAAGAGTGGTATCGACATTTTGATAGAACTCTTGGCAAGGAAGCGGATAACTTTATTTCCCAAGCTGTCAAACTATTTTTTTATTTTGGCTTGATGGATGTACATTGCTGAGATAAAGCACGACATCTGGCGCACCTCTCATGCGCCAGATGCCCCTCCCCACTTGTTATATCTGTTATCAAGGATTAGTGCTGTCCAGGACAGTTGGGATTGGTTTGAGGAAACAAGCAAGAGTGTTTTCCTCCCCTATCCCAGAATAGATAGGCAGTGTAGCCAGACCATATTCAACGTTCAATCAGTGCAAGACTACTATTTCATTGACAATGATTCTCCCACTTTCAATTTATTTTTTGCAGTGTATAAATCCACCCCGCATGGCTCTTATGCTCACCTTGTCCTCCTCCTTGACTGGATTCGATCCCTCTGCTGAGCTGGCAGTGCTACGCTAAACTGTGCAAAACCAGGGGACCTGTGTTGGCAGAATGGGCCTCACCTCAGGCTATAATGCCCTCAACTGTGGCTCATTGGGTTATAGTTCAATAGTGCTGCCAGGCTCTCGGATCAAAACTACAGTTGCATGTAACAATACACTAATGGCTATGGCTCTGTCTGTCCATGGGCCTCAGAAACAAGTCCGGTGCAAGTCAGCCAGAAACCCAGCCATGACTCGGGGCTGAGCTGTATGGCAGCACTTTTTTATGGCCGTCATCTGGTGAGGCTGCCTTTCTGGCAAACCGCACAGAATCACACACACTCATGAACTACCCCTCGTGTTTCCTCTGCCTGCCTCTTTTTCCTCTCTCACACATAGCCACAGAAACTTCACACACATACATGCACCTGTGTCAGACGACCTGGTTTCCACTGGGGTCTAATTGATAGGAAAATGAAGACGGGCGCCTGTGCGAGGCAAGCCCTGTTGATTATCAAGAGACACAGAGTCTATTACAGTGGTCCTGCTTCAGGCCCAAACACATCTCCCAGACAACCAGCCAGTCTTCATTATTAGGCACTAATCACACTCCTGACTGGATAAGTGACGGAGACGAGTATCCACATGACAAAGCGGCGGCAGTAGATCACCGCTGGTTTGGGAGACAGTAATACCTCTTTCCTGAGCTGCAATACACCACTTTCAAAAGGGGAAGGAAATGGGTTGGAAAAGGGCAGTGTAATGCTTTCAGCCCCGGTCTCTCTGAGCAATGACAACAGACATAACACAGAGCCATTAACAGCTTTACTGTGTGTGTGTTTGGCTAGCCAGACAGACCAGCCACTGCTAGCTAGAGATTGAGGCTGGCCTGATTATTGCCACTTTGATGATGGATTTCAGGCTTGAAAAAGTCAGTCTCTGAAGAACTCTGATACTTCAAAAGCTTTTGATAAACTTTGAATTACAGATATACACTGCTTATTGGAGTGGTACATCAAAACGTATCTGACTTAAAGTGAAACGTATTACAAAGAAATGAATAGATTATCTGTGTACTCCAGCAACCATAAAATTAGACAAGTGATAATTTCACAATAAACCTTTTTCTATTTGGTAATAAACTAAACCTGAACTTGTTTTACTGTCCTCTGGCCCCCTGGGGGATGGCTGGTGCTGCATTGATCTTGTGTAGGCATGGATACTGAAGGGAGTATGTTTCCTTTTCATTCGAGCCTGTCCTCTCACCAGAGCGAGAAATGAAAAAGGGAAAGGTAAAACTGTGAAGAAGAAGAGCCTGTAGTAAAGAGAGGGGTCCGCCATTCAGTGAAATTCAACAGTGCATGAAAAGCAGGGAGAAAAATGAATACTCTGGCGTGGAAAGAGGAGAGGTGGTTTGTCGGGTATTACAGAGATTGGAGTAGAGAAGAAAGGATAGTGGAAGAGAGAAGACGTGGAGTGAAATGGGAGCTAATCATGAAAGCTGGGAGGCAAGAAGAGAGGATGACTAAAATAAGGACACTGAAGTAAGATAGGGAGAGGCTCATAGTGAGACAGAGAGATGGGGATGAAATAAAGAAAAATAAGAAATGGAAAGTACAACAGAGCAAAGTGTGCGCCTTTAATTAAACGAGCACATTGTGAAACTATAGATTAGAGGGAAGCGATTTTAGCTCGAGGAGTAATGTCTCCATCCAGAGCCGGAGCTTTGAGCACACATAGGACGAGATGTGGGGGGAAAAAAAATGAACGTACCTCCCAAGAGTGGGGAGCACTGTGTTACCATGGAAACAGCTCTGACGTCAGAGCAGGCATTATGTGATTACTCATAGAGTCTGTTGAGGAGCGGGCCAATAAAACCAGGGACCATTACTCACACACAGGGAGATGGCCAGAGCTCAGGTTACACACATGCTTGCATATGCACATGCACTCACACATGCACTAGACACACAAATAAAAGCATTTGGAAACACACTTGTATACACACAAAAACTACAAACTCATTGTAGCAGCCCCACCTTAAATAAAAGGCAGACTTATGGTAAACTGAATGAACATTTTTACAATCTAGACTCAGTAAATTCGTCACACTTTTACAAGGGCTCCTGATTTGGAATGCAAAACGTGCAATTTTCTTGATAACGTTGGTGCTGAGGAATGAAGCAATAACCTGAACACTCATTGCTCAGCACTAAAACTTCAACGTGAGTGTCCCCTGGATGACTGCAGACCACAAGTCTGAAGCTTGACAATGTGGAGCGCAAACACAACCTCCTCGGCACAACCACAACCAGGATATCGCTGGCAGAATCTGCATGTTCTGCACACACTCTGACCCATGTCTGACAAAGTACATCAAACATGCTCGCTGACATGTACACTATTGTGCGTCACAACACACACTTCCTTTCGCCATCTCCCACACATTCTCCACTGGGAGTTATAAACACTGTTAGGGCTGATAAGGATCCAGGCAAACAGTGTGGATAAACAGTCACTCTGGAAATTAAGAACCACAGGCCTATCAGAGAAGAGTATGCCGAGACAAACGTGATCTAGACCGCTGCTGTTGAAAAGTAATGGTTTTCTCATTTGCTGTGTCACTGATGGTTTTTAAAACATATTTAGCTGTTGAAACTTTGTTAAATGACCCTCTAGGCGTGGGATGCTCAACCTTGCTTCTTACTAGTGAATTCCCTAATACATAATTGAAAATTGAGGGAGGCTGCTGGTTATTGTGGTTGTACCATTTTGTTTTACCTTTTTTTGTCCTGGACTGAGAGGGAACTAAAAAAATCAACCAATGTGTTAAAGTGCTCTTAATAAGGCAAACAAGATGCATATTTAAGCTTAACCACATCAATGCTCTGGCCTTCACGTTATTGTGAGGGCCTTCAAATAACTTGTCAATGCTCATAATAAACACAAAATAAATTGTAAATATGATAATTACAAGCAAATATCTTGCCAGGATATCAATATTATTCCAACTTTGAGTTTCATTTTACTGGAAAAACACATGATATAACTGATGCCTCTCTTTGTAATGACACTCTTCATTTTTGTTTTTTCTTTAAAAAAAGGGTCTGCAGTGAGTGGGACAGATTAGCACTGATGAAAAGGCGGATTGTAACTCCAGTTCCAGTCAGAAGTATCTGTCTCTCTCTGTTTGTACATGAAGTTACATGTGTGGGCTTCACCCAGCGTTAGTCTATCTTCTTCTGCAGTATCTATATTTTTAACTGTCCTTAATGTGCATGACGTGAGTTCAGTTATTGCATTTGGGACAATTGCACCATGTCACTTCTCCACCACAAATGTGACGGAGCTCTGGCTAAAACCTGATATACTACACTCTGCAGCATCACTAATTTGGTTACAACGAAACCATATCTTAGTTAATCTGATTACAAGCCCAATTGCTCGCCCTCCCGATGTCCGTCCCTGCAAAGTGTTTGAACGTGTCTTATTTGTGCAACAATTAGAAAGCACACATATATACATCAATGTGTGTATGTGCAAAAAGAAGCTGTAGTCCACCTGGCAGGCCAGTGAACTTAATGAGTCTCGTTTTCATGCGGCAAGCGCAGCCACATCCGCTGCCTGAGGCTCTGACCAGGTGCTCTGACACTTATTCAAACAACGTAAGTAGGATCCTTCCAAAGGGGCATACCTCTCTAGTAATATCACCGTGAGCAACAGCATACCACCCAGAAGGAACAGGTTTCTTTAAAACTTTTCTCTAATAATATTACTTGACTATAACTTTTAAAACGTGGGAGACTCTCTAAAAATGATTGGAAACAGGGTGATTGAGTTACATTTCCAAATGTAATTTATTGCTGACTAACTTCTTTAAAGTATAACCACATTGCATGTGATCATATTGCTTTCAACTGCATTTATAAATCTAGCAAATTAAGTTAAATGGTCAATCTACTCTAATTTCACAGCAGTAAAATGATTTTCTTGTAATATGTGTATCGCTAGTCTTCAACCATATTAACTAATCTAAAATTATCTGCTCAGCTAAATACTGTAATATCACCATTAGTAACTCATGGACTCACAGGAAGTCAATTTAATTAATATAGCTCATTATCACAAGTCAATCACAAGTCAAAATTTGCCCCAAGGGGCACGTTTTCTTACACCAACACCACACCAAATAACCTAAACAAAACTCAGCTGAGGGCCAAAAACCTTTCTCACATTCACCAGTTTGCCTGTGCAATAAAATATGTCAAATAACATATCTACATTGCCCATTATCAGCAACCATTCAACCAATGTTCCAAAGGCACATTCTGTTTAATCTAATCTGATATCATTTTAAAAAACTAACTGAGAAAACATTGGAGAACCCTTTCAATTATGAACGCATATAATGCAATCTGAAAACTGCTACCCTGGTTAAAAAAACAATGCAATTGATCTCAACTGGTATTCAGTTTATAATGGAGTGCAATGAAAGTTTCTAAGTGACCCCAAACTTTTGACCAATAGTGTACATAAAACATATACAGTAGGAGCTTCATGTTTTATAGTTAAGAAAATGAAAACCAACTATGAGTTATAAATACAGTGCAATACAATCACGCTGTATCCATTATACATTTAATTGGAATGTCCTTATGTACTGGTATAAAAACAGTGCAAAAAGTTCAAAGATACGGGGGCAGAACAGTCGTCCCAGTAGGAACCATTCTGGTCTGGCCTGGCCTGGGTCCATACATGGTCCAGTCAACTCAGACCTAGCAACACAAATATACTAATGAATCACAGCTGCAGAGCTCCTCCTTACTTTAATTCCCAAAACATCTTTGCATAACACACCCCACTCTCCCACTCCACTCTTCTCTTCCTCACTCTCTCCCCTTCTCCCACTAAAGTCAAGTAGACCTGCACTCTAGAGAGCCATTTCAGTTGACTTTTTCTGCAATAATAACCGTGTTGCTACTGATGAGGCCTCTCAGAGTTCACTCTCTCCACCCTCCTTTACTCATGAACAAATGTCAAACTTTTCAGGGCTTATGATTCAAGTAGTGACTTAGGAAGAGATGAGTGTTAGAAATTGTTGAGGCTCCAAATATGTGAGAGTAAGGGTTTATTTGCAGCCTGCAGGGTAGCTATCTGCTCCAACCTGCAGCCAGGCCCTGCATATACGAACGACTTGGCCAAAGCACTGCTTCCAGGAAAGTGGTGAAGGACACTACAGGACTTTGAAAAGTGTGTGTGAGTGTTTGTGTGTGTGTGTGTGTGTGTGAGTGTGTCCACCATGATGCATCATCTCCCCTAATGTTTTCTCTCAAATGTGACCTCTGGTTCCAGTTCCTTTCCAGCAGCTGACCACCATATGTAAAAGGCCCGCACAGGTCCACTGAATCCCTGTCTAATGGGCTGCACAGATGCCACTTTCCTGGAACAATTACTTCTGTGTGTGTGTGTGTGCGCACAAACAGAGTCTAATGTTCCACACATTTCCTTCAATATGTTTCACCACTGTCTGGAAACAATGAAAGGTGCTCGGTGATGAGAAGTGTGGAGTGGAGAAAAACTTAAGAATTGTGGAAAATGGTACAGTGGGAGAAAGGGAAACACATAAGGGGGAAAGTTATGCTGCTGTTTGGACAAGCGTTGTTGAGAGTAAGTAAAAAAGGAAGGACGCAAACTAACAGCAGGTCAGTCCTGAGGGGAGGAGAGAGAAGGAGAAGGAGAGAGTGAGGGCAGATTATTGACTTAATGGCAGAATCGGGGCTGTCAAGAGCTTCAGAGACACTGTTTGTGTAGTTTGGACTGGGCCTGGCAGAGCGTGCGGCGTGATGATGGAAATCTTACACTCACTCAAAACAAGCCCGCTGACCTTTTCATCTACGAGCCCCTGAATAAGTCTTAACATTCTGCCAACGTGGAAATGAATGAGTGCTTATTACATCTGTAGCAACATCACAGGCGCCGGCTTCCTTTTACGCAGGTGTGTGTGTTTCATAAATGTGTGTTTCACGAATGTTTGTACTTCCTTTGACATCCAACTGCATTCCTGCTGTCAAGCAACAATATTGGCACATGTGAAACGAAGCAAAAATAATCTTTATAAGCATGTTGTCTGGTCTGCTCTCAGCTCACTGTGCCTCAGCAACAGAGTTTACAAATGCGAAGAGCAGGGCGTGACGAGAAACGTAAAGACCTCAGTCACAGTAAATTGGGTTGCTTCTTGAAGGTGACCAATCTTCATTACCACTGACATTTCAGAAATAATAAGCTCATCATAGAGAGCAGGAGCAGCCTCTCACTGGAGGAGCCACCATTTAGATTTCTGGACTTTGGCTGAATTCTGAACACACAGAAAAATGCCCAACCCAATATCTGCGCAATAGCCTCTGACTTGTCCCTGGGGAAAAAATAACAAATGAAGAGGACACGGCTGCCAAAACTAAGTTAGATTAAAAACTAAACAATATCAACATATAAATACCACACAACCAAGCTCATGATTGAAATCAATAGACATTGATAGGAGAGTGAGAATTACAGTAATGCAACATAGATGAAATACTAAAATATCTATCAAAATGATCACACAGAAAGATTCAAAGGAAAATACCCTAAAATTAGTTGTTTATGTTGGGAATAATTCAAACCTGTGATGTTCATAAACAAATCACATCAACTTTAATTTTGCTGGTGGGGTCCGTTCAGGCCCCTTCTTTCTCCAACAAAAATTTGCTGCAAGCCTTGTAAACATATGTGAACTGTATCCACGATTTGATTTAATCAACTGAAATTTGTCGAATGACAGTTTTTTTCCCTTCATTACCACAAATTATGTAGAGGATTGGTTACACCACAAACTGTGATGTGTGTATCAGGTTTATGGTAGGAGGTGAAATCTGATTAGATGAAACATTATTATCTCCCAGGGAACCAAGTTCAGATTCAGATGGTGGAACATGAAAAACCAATGAACTGACAGTAGGAATGTTGAGGAACAAAGCAGGAAAAAAAGTCTAAGTCTTGCAATTGTGGGCAAAACTTTTTGGCCACTTGGGGCAGCAGAAACTAGCTGTAAATACAGGAGTGACATCCTATCATTATTTAAATTCATATGTCAAATTGTTAGAAAAGGTTGAATATTTATTTTACATATTGAGCAGACAATTCAATCATGCAATTCATGCATTCATTAGAGTCAGTTTGTGTCCACAAGAAGAATGTAATTCCAATATTCACTTTTCTTTCAGCTCTGTTTTGGTCTCAATCAACTTCCGAGGGAAATTTCTGGTTCTTTAGCTGCTAAATGCTCCACTGTGTTCACCAGCTAGTTGCTAATTTTGTCTCTCTGCTGTTTGGTGCATAGCAGTGTTTTTTTATAACGCTATCCGTGAAAAACCCGTGAAAAAAGTTGCCTGCTGCGGCTGAAAACAACAATGTAAGAGCTGTGAGAGTGAAACACAACAGTCAAGTATTGGGTCATAAAACCAAAAAAATTCACGGAGGGGAACTGAAGGGAACTGCAAAGTTGAGTGATCATTTTCTGTGGGTTCATAACAACAAGGGACACATCTCACATACATGTGATCCCTGGTTAGTAAAATAAAATATTGATTTCAGCCACTTTCAAATTAAGATAATAGAAAAGTAGCAAGAGAGACAGCCCTGATAGCTTTGGTTTGCATTTTGTGGTGCTCCAGTGGTAATGGCCTGACAGCCTGGAGCTGCACGATCTACCCAATCTCTTGGAACAAACACTACGACGGGCACCTTTACATTTTCAATAAAAGGTGCAAATAGCAGAGAGATAAAGAGAGCCTATTGCACTGTAACACGTCTAACTAACTGACAGACCAAAATGAAAAGCCATTATGTAACGTCTGAAAGCACCAGAGCGATGGCAGAGAGGAGGAGGAGATTGCCCCTGGCTGATGGGCAGGATGGAGCCAGTGGAGAGCATTTCTATTGGGCCCAACATCACCTCGTCTTTCCTACATCCACCTTATATAACAGGAGCAATGTAGCTGAATGGCATACTGTAGATGCTACTTCAGGTTCCTTTCTACCTCTCTGAGACTCGTTTAAAGAAAACCCACCCAAATGACCTGAATTACCTACTAACACCCTGCCTTTTGTCATGCTGACGACCACATCATTTCCCGCCTGGGCACAACCACAAATCACAAATCTAAATATCTAAACTAAAGGATCCTGTGCCTTTGATTCTTTATCTGCGGGTATTTTAGTGTTAAATGAAGGCAGAGTAGAAAGTGTGCACATAGGGTAGGTGCATATGTGTGTGTGGGTTTTTGTATGTGAGGCTCATCTGTGCAACATCTGCTCAACCAGCTCAAGGCTCCTTGCCTCTTGAGAAGTGGGTCACGTTTCCCGATGACGTCAAAAGTCCTTCTGCCTCTCCAGTTGGTGGAGCTTTGCCAAAACCACCACATGCCATTCCTTGTCCTTATAATGGAAATGCTCTCAATAAAAGCCTTGATGAATCACCTGCCAGACCTCTTACAATTCTTAAATCCTAACACTGAAGTGGGTCTGACCATGACGGCGAGACACAAGGTAAAGGGATGATTATTCACAGAGGAAAAAAACAAGATAAAAACGTCAACAAACCATCTCACATTAGCTCAAAAAGGAGAACAATAAGAGAGCGAGGTAAAAGAGAAGTGTAGAATTATAGACAGACAATGTTGGTAGCACTGCTCTATAAAAGATTGGAACTGCTATGTGGTCTTAGAGACATCATTGTGATACAGGATCTGAGGCTGCAAAACTGCCTCAAGCCTGAAGATCTGACTCCAAACTCTTTCCACTGTCCATGGAGAGAACAGATCAGGAAAAATAAAAAAGAGAGAAGAGAAGAGAAGAGAAGAAATGTGTGCTACAGTAGGTTTACAAATTTCATTTAAGCTGTCCGGTCCCAGAGGAGACGACACAGGGATCATTGAGCGTATGAATGGAACAGCAGCTAATGGAAAACATTATGGAGGTAGATAGAAACCTGGGGCAGCCCCAGGCACATAACCAATAAAATAAAGGCTCAATACGCCTATTCTAACCTCAATCACATTTTGGGAGTCCCATTTTGAATTCACCTACTCTTAAAGATCATGTGTTATCTGTGTGGATGAAGGGCTCTGAAAGGAGATTCTATTTCAAGTTTTCTGAAACAATGTCTTACACGTTATCAATAAGGCTAATACTGTATGGCATGTCTTTTAGCACGTCTTATTTCCAGGCAAATATGTGACCTAAACCAACATCCTGAACAGGCGTCTACTCCATAAAGTAATTAACTGGTGAGCTTGGCTATCTTGGGCAGGAATGGGTGCTTGGGTCCAACAGTCCACTATCTTGTAAAGACTTGTCTGACACCACACAAACACACACACACACACACACATATGCATAGAAAAGCCTGCTCTTCATGGCCATCGATTGTGGCCAAGTATAAACAGATGTCACCTACACAAAAACACGTCAGCCCCGACATTGTTTAGTGTCTCTTGGCAATGCAGAGCATAGCAGCAGCAAATCAATGAGATTTTGTCTAGCCTATCTGCTTTGTGTGTGTGTGTGTGTGTGTGTGTGTGTGTGTGTGTGTGAGCGTGTGTGTGTTTGCGTGTGCGTGCGTGCGTGCACGTGTGTGTGTGTGTGTGTGATAGCAGGTGGTTACAGTGTATAGAAAAGACGTACTGGACCGGGGTCACCGCTTCATCATACACCTCATGGACAAAAAGCCGAGGGCCTAAATTTTGGGAAAAAGGACTGAGGGCTTTCTTGTCCTCACCATGTACCTTACAAGTGGATGTCAACTTGAGACGACAAAAAAATATACTAAAATATTCATTGCGCTTAGCAAATTGAAAATACTAGTAAACTACTATGGGAAAATCTTTTTCTTGTGTCCCACATTAATAAATGATAATGTGCAAACTTCCAACAAGCACACATCTTTCTACGAAGAATGGTGCTAACCAATACAACAAATAGGCAACACTAGAATCGCAGATCAAACATGTTTTTAAAACAAACTGACTGCTATTTCACATTTTACTTCTTTCCCCCATGTATTGCTATTTTCAAATAATAATATAACTAATTTCCTTGAGCTGACTATAAGCTGTTTCTGTTTGCAGAGTGGATTAAGAAATGTGACCAAAGTGGTACAGTAATAGCTCCACACTGTTAAACTGAGCATCATAACCAGCATTCCAACATTGGTATTTGTTCGTACACGCCATTGGTGTGTTCATAAAAATCTAAATCATATAGACACTGCATACATCATGCAAATTCAGCACTGCACTACAGCTATACATTCTGCTTTTAATATCTGACTTGTTTAAAGTGGATGTGTGAAAACAGCCCAAAGCCTAAGACTCTCGCCACTGCAAGGGGTGAAATAACCTGACTGACAGACAGATGTACAGACAGATTTTTTTTCTCTAACATATTTAGAGAGTAAAACATGGCATTGAGCAGGGAACAGCAGAAGCCTTGTTGGCTGCAGGGACAGACAGGCTCATGGCAAGCCAGTAAGGCAGCGGGCTGGACGGACGGGGAGGGCTCACCAAGCAGAGGTTACAATAACACATTTTCTCGCACCACGCCATGGAGCTAGACAGACATGCAGCCTGCTGACAGAGAGAAATATTGTACTTTTTACCTGACTATGTTTAATTTAGAGGTTTCCCTTTACAGATCAAGCTTTTATACAAAACAAACAAACAATCAATTTATAAAATATAAGGCATTTTGACACATTAAATAAGCTTAATAATAAGTGGTCAAATGAGCTTGACCTTGATAAGCTATAACATGCTTTGTGAATGTTTATAAAAGTATACTATATAAAATGTATGCAATAGACTGGTCAGTTAAAGCCATAAGTAACCAACCAGGCAGTGGATTACTAAATACAATCATGCATCAGTGAAAACAGCCTACATTGTCATGCTCCTGAAATATACAATCAATTAATAGCTGACCATGTTTGGATTTATTGGACAGCCCCAGTCAGAGGGTTCAAAATGTTCCTGCTTGTTAAATGAATGATGGCGGCAGCAGCAGCAGCAGTGACTGTGGCCTGGTCTGTTTCTAGTGGAGACACAATGGCCAGACTGGACCTGAGGGATTCGTTGCACTTCCTCTCTGAACCTTGACACCAATCAAAGGCCATGAGATACTTTTTTGAGACACTGCCCAAATGTGCACATGAACACACTAAGAGAGGAAATTAACAGTTGTTTCATCCATTTGTTTTTCACACATTCTCCTGACTGTAGCTATTTACATCTAGAACTACTCTCCCCTCCTCTCTCCTTCTACCTCTCTCTCACAAACATGCACACATACACACTCGAGCCCACACTTCCCGGGGCGATTTGAGAGTGTCTATTCATTCAGTAGAGGCCAGCTGCACACCTGGTGACAGCCCAGGATGGTGGTGTTGGCTCAGGTCAGGGTGTGCGGGGAGAGGAGGGCTGGGAAGGGGAGGGCTAGGTGAATGGGCCCACAGGCCTGTCCTTCAGGGTCTGCTCAACCTGCACATTCCAGTTCATTTAGTGCCGGGGCAAGCGCAGGAATGTCCCCTCATGTGAGGGATCACTGTCTTAAAGGTGGGCTCCTCGTGTGATTGAAAAGGCCCTTCAGGAGGCTAAATAGAGATGAAAGCCAAACATGCTGTGTTCAGTTGCCCAAAGTGATGTGCTGTCCTACTGGATATGAACTGGCACCCATTAATCTGCACATCCTTTAAAGAGCGGAAACATTGCTTCAACGTTGCAAACACCAGTGCTTGTTTCACACAAAAGAGCTGGGAATTGAACTTCAGTCCATTTTGGTATTGACCAATATGGGTCATACCAAAAAAAAAACATTGGTCCATTTTACCAACTTTAGTTTATGTTAGCAAGCCTCATGTACTGTATGGCTGGCATAGGTGGCACAAGGTGGAGCGAGATGTTTCAAATACAAAATTCTTACCTTTTTTAAAGCTTTTTCTCCTATTCTCTATTAGATCCGGTCCCATATTTGCACTAGAATTATCAGGGTAAATTCCAGATGTACCTATTTAAGACTGAAGTTATTATTGCCCAAAAGCCAACAGCAGCAAAAGCCCTATTGAAACTAAATAAATAAATTGCCTTTTTGAGGGGCTTAACATACTCAAAAACTTACCGTTTGGTAATTGCATTAGGTCTGCTGAAAGTATACGTATTTTAAGGGTTTTCATGGGCGCACAAAAATGGCTAGCTAGTGCCTTTGTTACACATATATAGCATGTCAAGACATACAAAAAAATGTCCCCAGAGCCATAACCTAAACCCAACAAGAAGTCCACCATTTTGAATTGAAAGTTCGAAATTAGTGCTATTATTAGGTTTTGGCCATTTCCACGTCATACTTTAACAAACTCCTCCTAGAGATTTCATCCAATCAACTTCAAATTAGGTCTGTGTCAATTAAAGACCTCAACGATGAAAACTTATTAAAGGCAAAACTTTTTGTCCAGTGTGGGCGCGGTGGCCATTTTGACCATTCATGGATAAACAAAGAAGTTGTTGTAATTTCAGTGCAATTTGGCCAAAATTTCTCACGATTACTAAGGGTAATAATGTGTGGTCTACATGTGATACTGAGCCTCCCCTATATGTTAACCACGCCCACTTACTCAGGCCACGCCCATTCCATACAATGTGTGAAGTGTCATTTAACTCAGCAGAGAGTTCCTTCTTCATTGCTGAGGGTTTGTCCCGCCCCTAATGCTTTAACCACGCCCTATTTAATAACTGGTGACCCATTTAAGGTAGAGTCTTGTGTGATGTATCATTGAACTCAGCAGAGACCTCCTTTTTTATTGGTAAAGGTTTGCCCCGGCCCCTATGCTTTGGCCACACCCCCTTTCACAGCTAATGAACTGTATGATGTACAGTCTTGTGTGAGGTATCATTGAACTCAGCAGGGAGTTCCCGCTTCATTGGTGACGACATTGCAGTGTCGGAGTGCTGCGCAAATGCACAGTTGCAAGGAGCGGTGTCCGCCAGTAACCCCGGTACGCGCAGAGGAGCGAGGCCCCATCCAATGCTGCTTGCAGCTTTAATTCAACTTGTTTTGGTAAACTAGAAACATGCCAAAAAAACATTGTTTCATCATCAAACAACCTTGTCAAGAGCTTCCAGTGAAAATGAGGAAGTCACAGGCATTGAGACAGAGAGTCAGAACAGCGGGGGGAGACCACCTGTGACAAGCTACAGCACCTCCTCCGGTGTAATGAGCAGTACGTCTGCTGGAATATTCAGTCAGTAAGGATGCAACTTTTTGTAGGGAGTTCCTGCAGTCCCTGTCTGTGTTGCTTGTTTGTCCAGATGAATAGTTTCTGTGTAATTCTATAATTTTTCTAAAACTGAGTGTCAACTAGTTCTGCATTTTCGTGCATTTTCCTGCCTTCTTTTAGCATCTGAGCCCTATGAACCATTCCTATCAAAGGGTGGATTATTATTAACTTTTAAATATTTTATTTGACAAAGCTGGTATTGTTATTTATAGTAAATAGTAGTTTACTAGTATTAATAGTAGTCAAAATTCAGAATTGTTTGTAGTAGGGGACTTTTAAATGTCACATGTCTGCACATAGCTGTGGTTTATTCATGTGTTTACTACCTATTTTTCTGCTTTGGTTTTGAAACCATTGAACATTTGAGAATGTTGGCTTCTGACAAACAAACAAAAAAAGAGTTCTGTAGAAAACAGCCATCAACAAAAGTATAATTATGGTAACGGTGCCTCATGAATCATATTTGCTATAGTATTGAAAAAAATCCAAACAATACCCGGGCCTATTCACGCATACACGTAACACATGCACATATGCAAATTCATTCAGTTATTCACAAACACATAAATACTCTCTCTCTTCTATCTCTCTTTGCCTCTCTAACACACACACACACACACACACACACACACACACATTTGTGCCAGGAACATTCTGTTCACCTCCATCACTGAAATAGTCAGTTTCTTATGGTAATACAGAAAACTTGAGTGTCATAATTGCCTTAGTCTAGAACAGACAGCAGCAGAAGAAAGTACATCATATAATCTACCCTTCAACACACTACCCTTCAAAAATAATCCATAATTCACTTCAAATTCAACTATTCTATTCAAATGGGAGGCAGTTATTAGGAGTCTGAGGTGTTAATATGTGTGCTGTGTGTCAGAACTGGAGGCCTGTGCCTGTCTAGCAGTTCCAGCTGCGTTGGGTTGTGTCTGTGGTTTGAGGCCCTCCTAGTTCCTGCGAGCAGATTCAACCTCTCAGCCTGCAGCAGCTGGCAGCCATCAAGCTGCTGGCAACACACATATACACACACGCTTACATGCACACACATGCTCACACAGACGTCCTTCCATAATTTCCATGGTAATCAGTAGGGAGCCAAAACGTGGTCGTGCCAGGGGTAGGGAGGAAAGGGGGGCACTCTGCTTAGTCCTGGACCTTTGGTTTGGTTTGCTTAGGTGATCAGAGAGAAAGAACAGGAATTGGACACAGATGGGTGAGCCATGTAATGTATAGTTTAAAGGGTAAATCCGCTTTATTACAACTTGGGTCTTATTTTCATAGTTTTGCCACTCACACAGTTGATTGCTGAGATCCAGGAAAACAGCAATAACACTAAAATAGAACAGATAGGTTTTAAAGGAGCAGTTCTACATTTTGTAAATACTCTTATTAGAATTCTTGCCAAGAGTTAGATGGGAAGATTGATACCAATGTCATGTCCAGTCTTCAAGCTAAGTTAAGCTAATCAGCAACTGGCTGTAGCTTCATATTTACCGTACATACATGAATGGAGTATTAAACTTCTCATTAAACTCTTTTCCAAACAGTTCATCCATCCATCCATCCATCCATCTTCATCTGCTTATCCGGTATCGGGTCGCGGGGACAGCAGCTCAAAGCAACCAAACTTCCCTTTCCCAAGCTACATCATCCAGCTCCGACTGGAGGATCCCGAGGCATTCCCAGGCCAGGTTGGAGATTTAATCCCTCCATCTAGTTCTGGGTCTTCCCCGAGGCCTCCTCACAGCTGGATATGCCTGGAACACCTCCCTGGCCTGCAACCCCTCACCACCCCTTCCATGCCTCGATATCCTGTCCATAAATTCTACAAACAGAATTGGTGACAAAGCGCAGCCCTGGTGGAGACCAACCCTCCCCTGGAACAAATCTGACTTACTGCCGAGAACCCGGACACAGCTCTCGCTTTGGT
>NC_045740.1:4850908-4850978 GCF_008692095.1 Etheostoma spectabile
TTGGATGGCCCTGAGAAGGGACCCCCTCACCCCATACTTCCGCAGCACCTCCCACAGTATCTCCCGGGGG